>NC_062529.1:3672471-3744971 GCF_022655615.1 Tachysurus fulvidraco
TGGGGCCAAACGATTTAGCACCGGAGGTCCATCTCACACACACACACACACACACACACTCTCTCTCTCTCTCTCACGCACACACACACACACACACACACACACACACAACACACACACCTTATGATGTGCACTCATTCTTCATGACTTCACTCCCACTACCTCCCCATGCTGTTTTTCCTCGGAGCATGTCGTGTAGTCAGATTTGAAATGCGTCTGTTCATTAGAGCGACGTCGCACACCGGGATTTCATCGCGCGTTATCACAGCTAGCATCAGGGCTTGAACAGAAACAGCCTTAGCATCAGGAATTGTACACATTTCCTCATTTGTTTCTTCGTATTTCTCATCCTGCGATTTCCGTCCCAGCTACACTGATGCCTCGGTTCAACGAAACCAAACAAAACAAGAAATACAAGAACCTGTTCTTTCACTCGACGTAGAACTTTTACAATTACGGTATTACGGTTTGGATCTCACGCTGGTTAAACTGGGAGAAATCAGACGAAAGAAAGCGAAACAAACTTAAAAACAAGAAACTCTAGCTAAAACAACTCAAAAGGTAGAACAAACTAAAAACGTACAAAATAAACTACTAGGAAACCAAACCAACTCGAACTAGAAAAAAGGAAAAATTCAAACTAAAAGAAGCAAAAAAAAAAAAAAAATTGGAAGAAAAATACTCAAACTAAAAAAAATTATAACTAATTATAAAGAAAAACTTAAACAGTAAAATAAATAAATAAACAAACTGGAAAGAAAAACTAAATCTTAAACTAAAAGTCAAAAAGCACAATAAAAAATAAATACAACAAAAAACAATAAATAAATAAACTAAACCAAAAAAATTCCTGATGCAGATTTATTTCCCAAACAAAGATGTAAGAAAAAGAGGCACATTGTTTAACTGTGAACAGTACAATTTGTTTAGCAGCTTTTCGCTCTGGTGTTTAGGTGGCATGTCGGAGGAAAAACGTGATGAAGACGACACTACGGTCACTTGCTCTATTCAGAGCCTTAGAGCTTCCTGTTCAAAATATTTCCATTATAGAAATTTCAGTCGTTCACTTTGTCTAGCGAACAGCTCGAAAATCTGAGCTGAAAATAAATTCCACAGCAGAGAGAGAAAGTGTGTGTGAAAAGAATAGAATGTGAAAAGTGTAGCACACACGACACACAGAGAAACCACAAAAGCTTCCCACTAACCACAGATACACACACACACAAAGGCAAACAGTGTGTGTTACAACACTGAGCGGAAAGGACAAAGGAAAGACACCTGAATAGAAAACCAAAACCAAACCAACATCAGAATCACACACTGCTGTTCTAAACAGCGCTTTGATTCTGCTACGCCACATCTGGACAACATCTGGGTGGCAAAGCAGTAGGATGTGACACAGAAATACTCAGGATCTCATTATGCACCCTCAACTGGGACAGTATCTGTTTACTGCTGAGCACAAAAAATGTTTTATTAATAAAAATATTGTTAAAAAAATATCAAAAATAAATATATATATATATTTTTATTTTATTAGCATGATCCAAGATTCCATAAACTACATGGTCTAAAACTATTTATAAGCAGATTCCCTTTTAAATGTGTGGGCGGGGGGACCAAAACCCCCACAAACTATTAAACACACACACACACACACACACACACATACATACATACATACATATATATATATATATATATAAAATACTGAAAAGAAATACAAAGCAATCTAAAATAATAATAATAATAAAAAAACTAAGCAACATTTAACAAAAAAGGAAAACTAAAAAAATTTTAAATAGCCAAAAAAAAGGGGTTGGGTTTTAGTTTATTTATTTAACTAAGCAAAAAAAATCATTCAAACTTTTCAATAAATAAAACACATTGGTACTAAAAAAACTTACTAATAATTAAAACCTAACTAAAACCTAATAATTTCGGTTATTTGTTTATTCATTCATTCCACTCAGAGTCTCCCAGTAAATCCAGACCCAGATCCCAATCCGGACTCAAAGTGTTCGAGCTTATCTGAGTCACAAACAACAGAAATAAAGCTGCGTGACAAACTCTGCATGAAGAAGCTTGGGGGATGAAAAAAAGGAAGCGGACAAAACAAAAAAGGCCTTAAATTTTAAACCTTTACGTCATCCGACCTCATTCTCAACTCGCGACTGAAGTGCTCGTACATTTTATTTATTTATTTTTTAAGTCTTACAAAAACAAACTGAAAGGAAAAAGAAAAACAAACTCGGATGAAGGAACCAAAACTAAAACAAACAAAAACAAAAGTAGGATAAAAACAAAATAAAAACTTTAGTCACTTTAGTCATTGGGAAGTTACGATGCGAAACGATTTCAGACGAGATCTTTTTATTGGCCGGCAGAAGCTGAGGATTGAATCTACTGAAATTTGTGTTACATGTGACTTTGTTAATGAGTTTAAGTTTTAATGAACAAGGATATCGATCATTTATTACCAACAGTTTTTTTAACCACCTCATCTCCATCTGTTACGTAGCCTAGAATCGTCTTTACAAACAGGTCGGATTGGCGTCGCACACTCCTTCACCTCGGATCCCCTCTTCCGTAAACGACATAACGGATCAGAGCTGGAAAAAAGATCTGCTCTTCACATACCTCGCTAAATCTCCCACAGGAGCGCCACATCGGCACGCCGGAGTGAGACACGAGCAGAGGGTAAGCAACGTTAGCGCTATGGCAACCAGCAATAGGAACGCCCTACTTGTGACTTGCAGCACTAAAATACCAAAATGTCTGTGTGCATGTGTGTGTGCGCATGCATGTGTGTGTGCATGTGTGTGCGCATGCATGTGTGTGTGCGCGCATGTGCCCCCACAGATGACCTCAATACTATTTAGATGTGTGCAATGTGTTGGATATTTAATATCTTTTAAGTTACTAAGTTTTGGATTAAACCCATTCAGATCATCCGAGAAGCTAAACACGCTAAGTTACATTCAAGGCATTTGGCAGACGCCTTTATCCAGAGCGACTTACATTCTGAACTCATTAGATACAAGAGAGCAAGTAAGGCTTGGGGGCCTTGCTCAGGGGCCCAGGCCTTCGTGTGTGTGCTGTTGTTGTCGGAAAATATTAGTGTCACGGTGCTAAAACTGTCCTGCCAACGATAGCGGTTTCTGATGTGGACTCAGCGTGCTTTAAATACACCGCATGCAAACACACAACCACATGTTTCTCTGCTCTCGTGACAGCGTTAACAGTTCAAGTAAAGCATCTGATTAAAACCTCCGTCAAACTTTTCAGATTTTCTCCACAGAAAAATGGGAGGAGCTAAAAACTGAGTCAATATCACACGGTAGAACACGGGTCAATCTCAGGTGAACATTTTTGTCATCCTACTCCAGGGCTGAGAGCGAGAGAGAGAGAGGGAGAGGGAGAGAGAGAGAGAGGGAGAGAGGGAGGGAGACAGAGAGGGAGAGAGAGACAGAGAGGGAGAGAGAGACAGAGAGGGAGAGAGAGACAGAGAGGGAGAGAGAGACAGAGAGGGAGAGAGAGACAGAGAGGGAGACAGACAGAGACAGAGAGAGCGAGAGAGAGAGAGAGAGAGCGAGAGAGAGAGGGAGGGAGGGAGAGAAGCAGTGATGGACTGTGTGACTGTTGCTGAGACTGAGTGTAGATCCCATTCCCTCCCACACACTCGCTCATGGACAGAAAGCTACTTCACATCACCTGAGTGTTCGAGCGCCTGTGAGACGCTGCTGAATAAGGAGAGGGAAACACTCGCACACAGTTTTGCTGACATTTGCACAGAAACACATGACTATCATTTCCTCTTAAAACACAACACGCGCAGGGCAGAAGATCCCAGTCAGACAGCTCAGTACAGCAAACACACACACACACACACATGTGGGTGTGTATTGTGTTTGCTATAAACTTTATGTTTTATTACGCAGTTGTGTAAAAAACTAACTTTTATTTGATAGAATTTGAGTACTGAACTGTCACTGGGTCACTGTGCACTGACGCTCAGGTCGGGCCTCAGAGACAACCTCCATGACGTCAACACCCTCAGAGACAACCTCCAACACCCTCAGAGACATCCTCCATGACGTCAACACCCTCAGAGACAACCTCCAACACCCTCAGAGACATCCTCCATGACGTCAACACCCTCAGAGACAACCTCCAACACCCTCAGAGACATCCTCCAACACCCTCAGAGACATCCTCCAACACCCTCAGAGACATCCTCCAACACCCTCAGAGACAACATCCATGACGTCAACAAGCTCAGAGACAACCTCCATGATGTCAACAATATTCAAGAACAAAGTGCTAAAGTCATAAACTACAACTACACAAGTACAGACGTAAACGTAGCTGCTTCTCTGGTGCTCGAGTCCACCCTCGTACCTTTAGCCACTAAGCTACCAGGTACGATTAGCTGGTGAGTCGACACTCTTATACTCCTGCAGGTGATTAGTGAGGATTAACAGGGTAAAGCTGGAAAGCTAAGCAGTATTGATCCAAGAGCCGATTAAACACAGTGCAAAACAATGCTAAAGCCCACAACACTCAGGGGTCACGGGCCAAGGCACAGGAACGAAAGAGTTGAAGGTCGCGTAAGAAGGAGGAAAAAATAAAGAAATAAAAATGGAATGTTAAAGAGAAAGAGAGCCTGTGGAAAAGAATGGGAGAAAAGATTGGGAAAGAAACAGAAAATATATCGAGAGCAAGAGTGTGAGAGAAAGCAGGGGTTAAAGAGAGGGAGTGTGTGTGTGTGTGTGTGTGTGTGTGTGTGTGTCTTTAAGAGAGACACCCACCGGCCAAAGCGGGAGATGATACAGAAGGCCGTCACTCTGCTCTCTATCCTCAAACAGAGACACTGATTTGAAGACGTCCTTAAAGACGTTTCGTCACTTATCGAGATGCCACAGCTGTAGACCTGTTTTTTCCCCCATCGTTCAGTCTCTCGCTTCTCCAAAAGATCAGCAATGAAACATGCAAATTCTCTGTGAGTCCCGTTCTGCAGCAGGAGAACAGCTTTACTGCAGAAAGGAAAAAACTCCTGACACTGTAATAGCAGGAGAAGTCTAAACAGTTTGTGGGAAATCAGTTTCTCTCAAGCTTTATTACACACTCCCACCTGTGTGTGTGTGTGTGTGTGTGTGTGTGTGTGTGTGTGTGTGTGTGTGAGAAAGAGAGAGAGAGAGAGAGAGAAAGAAAGAGAGAGAAAATAATAGCACACAGAGAGAGAGAAAGAGAGAATAATAGTAGAGAGAGGGGGAGAGAAAGAAGAATAGCAGAGACACACACAGAGAGAGAGAGAGAGAATAATAGTAGAGAGGGGGGAGGGAGAGAGAGAGAGAGAGAGGGGTGGGAGCTGACACTGGACACTCCTTCCTGCAGAAGCGTTAAATGAACTACAGCCCAGAAGAATGTTAGCATGAGCTCGAGACTACATCCCATAATAAACAATCCAAAAAAGGGACATTATTAAAGACGCTCGGACTGCAGTGTGTGAGACAGTGTGTGTGTAGCAGGGGGCTGAAAACGGTCGCCTCTTACACACTGATACAGAGCTGCTTTATGGAGTGGGGAAGCAGTGAGCAGCAGGGGGCATCGAGGGGGCGGGGTGGGGCTTGGGGCTGGTGGGTGCAGGGGGCATCCGGTGTGAGGAGGACAAAACGAGGTCAAAACACTGGGACTGAACACAGACTGTAACTCTGTAGATGTGCTGCATCTCAGTACACGGAGTCCTACACACAAACACGCTACTAAACCTGCCAAAGGAATTGTGGGAATGCTGAGAAACACACTTAACTCCTCCAAATGAACACACACGCATGTATTTTTTTTACATGTATGTATGCATGCGTGCGCTCACACGGGTCCTCCACAAACAGGAAACGAGCGCAGGAAGCTCAGCTGGGTGATGGCAGAGAATGAGAGGAAGTCTCAGTGTTTCAACACTGTTTGTGTATTCAAGTCTTTCAGGTCTTTCTGCGGAGCCTCTGGTCCGGCGCCGGGGGGCCAGTGACGGGTCAGACGGCCAGCATTCTGTATTGTATTTAACACTAGGAGAGAGGAGTATGTAAGAGTAACACGCCACACACACACACAACACACACAACACACACACACCCAGCCCCGGGCGAGCTCCAGGAAAAACAGCCTCCAGGAAGGCAGCAAGTCAGGAACCGGTTACTCAATGTGCAAAACTCAGATAACCAATCAGACTTCCTCCTGGTGTAGCCCCGCCCACCCGAGACGCCTGGCAGCTTAAACACGCTTTATTTACGACAAAAATATACAAAGCTGAGCTGAGGCTGGCAGTGTGAAATCTCCTCAAGTGTCTTTGGAAAGAGCAAAAAAAAAAAAAACTGGCAGAAATTTATAATCTGGATGATTCTGGAAATGAATTCAAAGTCTCAAGAGAGTCACACAAACACATCCATAGGTCAGCCCTAATCGAGCAGATAGGAAAGCCCCCGGACCTTTGTGTGTGTGTCCTCACGACTTACAAACGTCATAGACTGAATGGCCAAACATAAAATAAAGATGTTTAATTAATTAATAAATAAATAAATATATATATATATATAAATCGCGTTGCTTACAATTACACTAGTTTATTTATTTATTTAGCAAAGCATTCAAATGTTTATTTTATTAAACCCAGGCAGATTGGGGGGGGGGATATCTATAAGATCATCAGGAATACAGCTGGTGTAGACGAGCTGCTATATTTGCTGCTTTAAAATAAATTCCTCTTTCCACATGCAGCGTCTTGCCTGGAGGTTTTTTTTCCCCTTAGCGTGAGAAAACGGCAGAAGGACGACACCCCCATGTGTTCATTATGCTGACGGTGTTTGATGCGAGTCTGATTTCTAACGTCGACCTGCACGGTCTCTGACAATCTCGCCTTACATGTCTGGACAGGTTCTGGAAAAACAAAACAGTCCCAACTTTACTACAAGATGCAAAACAGCAACAAGTCTAACTCCTTCCTAAACAAGAGCACTGACGTGCAGTGAGTCATCGCAGCTTCACCAGCATCATGGGGTAAACTACAGGAAGGTATGAGATGGATGTGCGTGTGTGTGTGTTCAAGAGAGCTGAGGTCAGTATGAGATGGATGTGTGTGTGTGTGTGTGTGTGTGTGTGTGTGTGTGTGTGTTCAAGAGAGCTGAGGTCAGTATGAGATGGATGTGTGTGTGTGTGTGTGTGTTCAGGAGAGCTGAGGTCAGTATGAGATGGATGCGTGTGTGTGTGTTCAGGAGAGCTGAGGTCAGAGCGCCCGGGGCTCGGCTCGGCCGTGACCCAAACCCAAACACGCTGACATCGCAAACAAAGGGCCGCTCTTTTATTCCCTGTCGTCATCTCATCCTTTCTTCTTCTTGTGTGTGTGTGTGTGTAGGAATGACAATAACATTCCACCAGCTATTTACACCAATGAAAACATGAGAGATGCTAATAAAGTGAGTGTGTGTGTGTCGGTGTGGTATAGTGTATGACTCTGTAAACTACTGTGGACCTCTGTGTGTGTGCGTTCTACTGTGTATACGTGTGCATGTGCGCATCCTGTGCGGGTCTGTTATTGTGCGCTCTCTCTGTCCTGCTCTGTCTCTCAATCCTTCATTCTTCTCTATACACGTTTTCCTGCTCTCTCACCACTAACCTTCAGCTGGTCTCTGAGGTCCCTGGTCTAATCAAAGTAATATGACTAATCAGACACCACAACGACCACAGTCGCGTCCCTTCTCTCGTTTCTGTGCCGAGACCGGAGGCCGTCGTTAGTCTGCTCTGGACTGGCTAACGTTAAACCGCGGGTAAACAGCTAGCAGGTGAAGCTGCTTTTACATCCAAGATTACGAGCTCGTAACGAGAAAATAACATGTGATGTCATGAGGGAGCAGCAGCAGAGGTGAGTGTGATGTAGTCATTAGACAAAAGTGCGTGTGTGTGTGGTACACGGCTCGAGGGACGCGTCAGCTTGCAGATTTACATTGTGTGAAAAGCAGAATACAAGAGCAACAGCTATGAGGCTCATGGATCCCTATGCACATGCGCACGTGCGCACACACACAGGTTTAAAGCATTACTGTGTAAAAATATGTCTAAAATAAACCAGCTTCACCAAGCTATCTGATAATACAGGAAGAGGGGGATGGACAGCAGTGTGATGCTGAGAGAGAGAGACTGAACGAGTGAGCAGTGGTTAATGCAAACAGACAGGACCTGTTACAGGACTTTAACGTCAGAACTGCTCTTCAAAGGAAGACAGAGGGAAGAAGAGGGAGGTGTAGATGTTTGGAGCCAGAGAGAGAGAAAGAGAGAGAGATTAGGCAGTCTCAAGCTGGATTGGGAATGACAGGCAGTTTAACTTCCTCTTCAGGAACACTAAAAGCACTCCGTTCAGGCCCACTGTGATTAAGAGAGAAAGTGAGAGGTGATGGGAGGGAAAAAAAAATCAGAGCAAGAGAGAGCGAGAGCAAGAGAGAGAGAGAGAGAGAGAGAGAGAGAGAGAGTTTGAATGAAGTGCCTTGCCTACTATTATGTATTTTTCCCCCACAACTACCAGCTCAAAACAGCATAGTGATGCAGCGGCGCTTTTTTACTGTCCATCTTTTTTTTTAGATCAGCTTCTAAAGCTTCACCTCGGCACTCTGACGATTCTAACAACACCGCCGTGTTTGGAGTCGTGGCGCAGGTTGACTATTAGAGGAATGGAGGGTGGCGGAGGGGAAGAGAGGCACAGATAGAACGGTTATTCCTTATCACTCTGGCGTCTGATCTTATCTGGCCTGATAGTCTGGCTTTAATCTCGGTTTATGATGTTGCTACCTGTTTAATGACTGATTGTGTGTGCGTGCGTGTGTGTGTGTGTGTGTGTGTGTGTGTGTGCGTGTGTGTGCGCGTGCGTGCGTGTGTGTGCGTGCATGTGTGCGCGCGTGCAGGCCAAAACAAGAGTCTCCATTATGTGGAAACAAGCAGAAACTGACCCTCTCTCTCCTGCCTGCGGGGGTGACTTCATACTGTAAACACACCATTTGTCTTTCCATTGTCGCTCTCCATCATAGCATCACCATCCAAACCCATTTCTGCATGCCTGTGTGTGTGTGTGTTGCATCATCAACCCTGTGTCACTCTCTCTCCTGCATCAATCAGCCTTTAATCGGAGTCCCTCTCTCTTCCTACACCGCTCTATTTCTACACAAAACACAACAAATAAAGCCAGAGCTTGTGCTTTTATCTCTCTGTAACTCAGACATAAATCACAAAAGCGGCGACGCCGTTTCCTATTCAGGCCGAGTACGGTTTCGGTACTCGTCGATACCGATAGTGAACTGACCTAACCTAACCTACTTAGTGGTAATCGATGCGGGGAGTCGTTCTATTCGGCTCTGTTTAATTCGCGCACTTGGGTTTAACAGGATGGTTCGTCCTGAGGTGGCAATACTTTTGGAACGGCGTGTGTAGGAATGATTACATCTCTAAAGTGTGTGTTGATTTGTCAATAACCAGAAGTCTTTAGGAAGTAATGTGGTGAGCTCAACCAATCACGTTACAGAGAATCCTGCACTGAGAACACACACACGATGTAGAGTGCACCATGGCTCGGTTACAGCCTGGAACAAGTCGGTTCAGGATTAACAGACTTTTTTACTGGGTCACTTTGTAGATTTTTGGCAACTGCACCCGCCCCCCCCCCCCCACACACACACACACGCGTATAAGAACACGCACAGAAACACACATGCTAACATGCACAAGCTAGACACAAAAAACGGGGTTGCTATTTAATAGAGAATGTTCTAGAGCTTGTTCTGTTCCTCTGCTGAACTTTCCAGCACCAAGAGGCATGCAAGTCATAGAGGAGTGTCAACACACACACACACACACACACACACACGTGTGAACACCGCTAAATTGTCTCAGAAACTCAGTGAAGCACAGAATAAATATTTTATAGGAAATTCCGATACACCTTGTCACCAGTGACGAGAAGTTCGAGAGAAAAACAACATGGTTAACACAGAGACGCGAGGCAAAGTGGGAGGAGTCAAAAGTGGGAGGGGTCATGGCTTTCCTTACTGATCTCAGAGTAGCGTCTTTGCTTTTCAGTCATCCAAAAGCCTCTTTAGAGAAGGGAGTGAACGAGGGAATAAACGTAAACGCAGTAGAATGTTAAACGTTACTACAGTTAAGCTACTTCAATACACACGAAGGACAGAAAGCTCAAAAATAACGTGGAGAAAGAAAAACTCTCTCTCTCGCTCTGTGTCGAAAAGAGAAGAACAAACGAGGCACAGCTGAGGGGCTGAGAGGGGCGAGGAGGTATTCGAGGCAGTTGAGGAATGCAGGAGGGTGAGGTCCTGCCCTCAGGATCCTGCAGCATGTGTGCAGGCGTGGGCTCTTAGATCTTGTGAGAAAAACAAAGGTCTCCACATGGAAAGGAATCTCTCAGTTCTGACCTGCTCCTCACCACCTTCTAG
Source organism: Tachysurus fulvidraco (assembly GCF_022655615.1). Taxonomy (NCBI): domain Eukaryota; kingdom Metazoa; phylum Chordata; class Actinopteri; order Siluriformes; family Bagridae; genus Tachysurus; species Tachysurus fulvidraco. Next base: position 3,682,959 of record NC_062529.1, read on the forward strand.
CTGGTTCCAGGAGGTGGAAAAACCTGCTCTTTTGTTTATTTATAAAATAAAGAAAGAAAAGAAAGAAAGAAAAATAACCAAAGGTTTCATTTTTAGAAGCACAGCGGCACAACGTTAGAGTTCTAACGTTCATCTGCACTAATGATTACAGCCGCAAGTCCTCACAAGGTCTGTGAAACAACTTCATGTGTGTGTGTGTGTGTTTGGCCAGTTGTGTCAGATAAACAAGGCCTGGTCCAGTATAACGTCTAATGACTATGTTGAAATGAATCACACACGTGCGCACACACACACACACACACAATGATTATTGTGTTTGTAATCCACAGAGTAAGGAGTTGAAGCTCCCTTTGAAAGAGTGTGGCTCTCTTCCCATGGGTGGGACTTCTCGTGTGTGTGTGTGTGTGTGTGTGTGTGTGTGTGTGTGTGTGTGTGTGCGTGCGCGCACAGTCATTGCAACATCCAGGATTCTCGAAATAGCCTGTACAATGGGCTCAATCTTGCAGCTACATTTAAGATATTGACTACACACACAAAGCCTCCAAGTTTATGCCAAGTTCTTAAATAAAATCCTCCCTGAATGAACAACCAATCAGAACATGCAGTCACTCATAAAGGGAAGTGTGTGTGTGTGTGTGTGTGTGTGTGAGAGAGAGACAGAAAAACAGGCAAGCCAGAGGGAGATAAGAAGCCCCTGCATTTGTGGCATAATATCAGGACAGCTTTATCAGAGGCCCACACAAGGACCGAGCAGCGCGTGCACACACACACACACACACACACATCTGATAGCACGTCCACACATCCAAAGCAGCAGTGTTGCAGAAGAGGGATGGAGAGAAAGCCGGTCTGTCTTGTCCATGTCCCCAGGCTAACCCTGTCAGCCGCATCCTGCCATCCAATTTATTATCATCCGTCCGAGAGACACCAGGGGGTTCGAGGGAGAGCGAGAGAGAGAGACTGAGAGAGAGAGAGAGAGAGTGATCCATGCGTCCACTCTGAGTGCTACGAGTTAATTAAATTCCACGGTGTAAAGTGGCATCTGGGGAGGTTTTTAGGAAGGTGCAGTGGGGATTATAAAGCAGGCTGCTGCATGTTAACGGAGCCTGAGGCGCCATCTCTAACCTCCACCGCACTTTACACACACACACACACACGCACGATACATTCCTCAAATTTCTTTCAATCAATTTCAATAAACTGAAGGCTATCAGTGAAACAGTGAGATTTTTTTCTCCCAGATACAGAATACAGTTCTGGGCGAAGTCTACAAAACCAGCAATAAAGCTCCGTCCACACCGGTGCTGGTGCTTGTATGTCTATGGTAGGGTAAACTGTGCAGGCCACAGTGCGTCAGTGCAAACACACACACACACCCACTGGGACAAGATCTTCACACCAGCCCAGATGTTGTGGTTCGTCATTCTTATAGTTTCCATGCTGTGAGTACGAGGCAGCGACGGACACGTGGTCTCGCGTTATTCTGTTTTTCTCTGAACGGTGGAATCTTTCCGTTTCAAACTGTCTAGACGCATGAAAAGTTCCGCGTATGCGTTTCATCAGGATCATTTCCTTGGGCAAAATCAGCGAGGGAAGAAGTAGATTTATTACATACTGAATCCCACAGTGTGCACAGAAGGTAAACGCAACAGACGCCGAGTGTGAAGAGAAACAACAAAAATCCACCTTTTTATTTCTTCAGCTGAAGACACAGGAGCACAGAAAACGGCACGAGAGCGCTGACGTTATTTTCAAACTCTGCTACGTTTTCTGTATTTCACACTAATTAGAATAAACGTAGTCCAGATCCAGGACTCCAAGCTTTTGCGAGCCAGATTAAATTGATTCCTTTTCCTCCCTCAACATCAGATCCATGTTTTTCTGGACTGCTGACAGTTTAAGCAGCATGTGGACAGGGTTGTAAAGTGTCCTGTAGGATGAGCAGTAGATTCTGAAATTATTTTACTGTCACAAACACAGAACAGGGTGTAAATCTCCCGGCTGCTGTGTGAGTGGAACAGCGACTCTGAAGCTACCGGCAGCTGACGTCTCACCGAGAGCAAATGGCCACTTGAAAAGCTACAGACAGGCAGCTGAATCACAGCTAAATTACAGAGGAGACGATCATCACTGAAAGACCCAGCCATCTGCATTCTCTTACACACTGACACACACACACAGACAATGACACAGACACTCACTCATCCACTCAGGAGTATTTTTATTGCTCTCCTATCGAGGGTGAAAATAGCAGTGAGGTTTGCGAGGCCTTGCGGCACACCAGTGTCTTCATTTGCACAGGCAAATCAGTAGGCAAACAGAGCGAAGCCATGCGTATCAGAGAGCGTGATTTTACACCTAACTGTCTTAAAAACAAAGTTAATCCCACATCCAGCGGTAATTCCTGTGCAACTCTTGGCTTTGGTTTGGGGGTTGTTTTTTCTTTTTTCGAGTGGATTGTTGAGCTCCTCAAGTCCAAAGTGCAAATAAACAAATCTGGGTCCATACAATCAGAGACGACCCCCCCCCCCCACACACACACACACACAAACAGAAAATGATTGATTGGTGTTAAAAAGAACAGCCATGTGAGAGATCTCATCCTGTCGCAGGAAAGGACGTCTGAAATGATCCACACGCAAGCACCATGTGAAACGAGCAGAGACAGAGACAGAAAGAGAGGGGGGGGGGGGGAGTTTGAATTAGCAGAGCTGCTAAAAATGTTTGAGTGAACCGACACGGATACTGTTGGTTCCCTCAGTTTGCGAAGCTGAGAAATAAACGCATGGAAATAATCAGAGCACTTTGTATAGCGGAGGCTCTGTTGTGGTTTACAAGTATTTAAGATGAATGATTTTGGCTGCTTGTCGGACCAGAGCTGAGCTACAGGGAAAGAGAGTTATAATCTCGCCTTAATGGATTCTTGTTGTTAAACACTTCTGATACTGGTGTCTTCTCTACAGCCTTTGTTTAATCCCCAGGCAGATAATTGTCGTTTAAGGGAATAATGTAAAAGTGAAAACAAGTGCAAACTAATACAGGTCTGTCGAGAAGTTTGTGGGACTGTAAAGGCATGCGGCGAATGTTCCTAGTCCACAAACTAAACCGGTTTGAACGAGCCGGATTCCAGATGAACCAGAGAGATGTGTGTGGAAGAAAGATACGGGTTGTTGTAAAGTCTACACAGCAGGACACGAATCTGGAGCGAAACGTGTCAGTGTTACAGAGGTTTCTCTGGTGTTTGCATGAATTGTGCCTGTAAACTGTTCTGATCATGCAGAGAACATGTACAGCTGACATAGTACCCTAATCACGTGACCTCGTATGAAACCACACGTGCGATTTACAGAGGTGGGAGTAAGTCACACATGAATGTCGAGTCAAACTCGAGTCTTTTTTTAATATCTGGCAAGCAAGTCTCAAATTTGCGACTCAAGTCTGACTCGAGTCAAGTCATATGACTCGAGTCTCCCATCTCTGGTGATGTATAACAGGTCACTAAATCCCATCAGATTTACTGCAGAAGTCCACCAACACCAGCAGTCTGGAAAACTAACCTCGTGTTCGTTATAATCCACAGCACACAACCTCCTGATAAGATTGCAGTATCTTACACAGCTAAACCTAGTGATCCTGGATGCAGCTGTCGAGTGCACAAGTGTGTGTAATGTCACACAATCACGCCGATGGTGAGCGGGCAGGAAGTTTGAGCGAAACAAAAGAAAACACTAGCAAACAAACTGTTGTGCAAACACGCAGCTAGCTTCGGTTACACAGAGTGCTAAGTATAGAGCTACAATGTCATTAACACTCTCCCTGTGGGGCCACACAGGACTCCTAACACTTAAATACAGCCACAGCTCTAACATACACAACGTCTAACTGTTTATCCGACTCTGGTGAGAGAAACTAGCTCGATGCTAACGGATCAACTATTAAAAAAAATGGTACGTTCTGTTCAGGGGGTGTTAAAAAATGTTATATATATTTTTTAAACGTCTGTTTACTAAAAATTACGAGAAATTTTTATTTTTACTCAAAAAAAAAACTTGTTTACTACTAAGGCTACTCGGCGTATTTGTTTAAAAAAAAACGTCGATGTTTTGTTTGTTTATTTGATTCGACGGTGTTAAAGATTTCACCGCTACACAAACCCCCCTACAAACAGACCCTAATAGTTCGCACCAAAGCTACAGTCACAGAGCAACAGTCGGAATAACGGCGGCTTGTGGCCAAACATAACGGGTCCATAGTGTCGGCCACACGAAGGCGTTTCAACACTTATAAAGTCACTTAAAACCGCTCAATGTTTGTGTTTATAACCAGATCACTTCGGAACGGTTAAAATAAAACGCACTTATAACCCTTTAAGCTTTAGCTGTAGCACCGACGGCTAAAGTTTCACACGAACTCCTGAAAAACACGTCATAAAGCGGTAAAACGTACAAAAAAAAGTTAAGTTTAAACGCCCGGATATCGTTTTAAAGACAGATTCGGACGTCGTTGTTCCACCTCGAGAAGTTTGTACCAATCTTGAGGTAAATGCTAATCATGCTAACAACAGCCGTGCTAGCAGCACTGAGGGGAAAAGTTTGTCCTCGCGCTCGGATTACAACTTTGGTAAGTGTGATTAAAGGCCACGATGTGATACAGAAACGGTGAGAAATGTTCGGGTGATAAAGATAAATAACAGTTTTGTGTAAGTCAATCTGGAGAACGGTATTTATAGAGTTTGAGAGCAGTAGTTTATGGGGCACGCGCGCGCGCGCACGCACACATTGTTGGCTTTACCTTCATCCAGCAGTCTCTCCAGGTGTGTGAAGATCCCGCACAGGTTCGGCAGACTGGTCATGAGCTTCTTCTCGTTCAGTAACTGCATGAGATAGTCAGGACTCGGCCTCGGTCTCTCCTTCACTTCGATCTCCCCGACCATCATCTCTGCGGCCACGAGCTCAAACACAATCCGTATTAAAAAAAAAAAAATTCAAAAAAACACCACAAAAGAAAAACTTGTAGAAAATATCCCCGGTTCCCCCGCCGTCTGGTTCGCTGTGGTGTGTAATAAAGCCAGATCGCGCTGTACAACACTGTTCGGACACGAGCTCCTGTATGACTGCGTGCACTGACAAAACGCGCGCGACCTTCACTCGCAGAATCTCTCCTCGTGACTGCGCCCGCGAGACCGTTTCCCAACCAGCACTGCCTGCGCCAGAGCGTCGACTCCGCCCACAGCGCCGCCTTCCTCTTGCTTATTGGACAGAGCTACGTTTAGTTGCCGATGATTTGACCAATAAGCGGCTAAGACTGGATTTAGAAGGCGGGACGGCGATAAAAAAGGATGATGTTACAACCAATGGCGCTGTTACCGTTAGAAACGATGCACTGTTCAACATCTAGTTAAACGCCAGAGGGTCTTTAATGGCGCCGCTGCGGTCATTAATTGTGTTAAAAGGTTTGCTTCTGGTTAATGACACCGTGACAGATGACTGCAGTATTATCTATCTATCTATCTATCTATCTATCTATCTATCTATCTATCTATCTATCTATCTATCTATCTATCTATCTGTCTGTCTGTCTGTCTGTCTGTCTGTCTGTCTGTCTGTCTGTCTATCTATCTATCTATCTATCTATCTATCTATCTATCTATCTGTCTGTCTGTCTGTCTGTCTGTCTGTCTGTCTGTCTGTCTATCTGTCTATCTATCTGTCTATCTATATGTCTATCTGTCATGTTCATATTGTAATGTATCATACATATCATAATAATATACCAGAGCATTGTTGAATTCTGATTGGTTAAAAGGTGATTGATTCATTTCAGCAACTCTAACATTCATTCCAGCTGCAAGACAAATCACAGGTCACATTATTCATTCATTCATTATTCAGTAAGCTCATTATCCTGGTCAGTGTCATGGTGGAATCGGAGCCTATCCTGGGAACATTGGGTGAGAGACAGGAAACACCCATTCCATCACAGAGCACCACACACACACACACACACACACACACACACACACACACACACACACACACTCGCACCTAGGGGCAATTTAGCACAGCCAGCCAATTGACCTACAGTACGAGCATGTTATTGTGAGGTTGGAGAAGAACCTAGAGGAAAATCACACTTGGGGAGAACATAAAACACCACACAGACAGTAACGAGATTTTAAAAACATGTTGTTTGGACTTTTTAGTTTCTCTGGTACAAGTCATGATTTAGTCTTAAATGCCAAGAGACAGAAAAAAGAAGGTCTGGTGAAGGACTGTCTGTATGTAGCTACTTTAATTTAAGTAATAACAAGAGCAAACTTGTTTCATGGACATTCAACAACATTAAATCTAAATATGAGCAGATAAAAATACAGGTTGATGCATGTGTGTGTGTGTGTGTGTGTGTGTGTGTGTGTGCATGCCTATAACCCATATATATGTGGTATATTTTCACAAGAAATATGTGGATACGAAATTGCTGAGATCATAAAGTAATATTCAGCAACTTTATTCAAAATTATTCACTTTTTTAAATCAATTTATTTAAAAAATGCCTCGAGAAGAAAGATCCATCTCATCTCAATTATTTTTCTGCCCTTTGCATTTCTCCGTACATCTGGACTGCCTGGAGCCGTAAAAGCTATTAATGTTACAATTCAGAAGGTGCCTCAAGATGCCCTTCAGATCAGCAGGACAAAGTCTCTCTGTCTCTCTCTGCTTTAGTTACAGAATGCTGTCTAGCTTATTTAGCTCATGGGATTTTATTTTACAGAGAGCTGCTACTACGACCCTCATGTCTTATTCAGCTTAGACGAGACTTATTGTGAGACTTTTATCCAATTGACCTTATACCTGATTTTTAAAAAAAAAAATTTATTAAAATGCAAATTTAAATGTGAATCTTGGCCATTCTAATTGATCTTTGCTTTTAGCGAGCTGGAGAAGGAGCTTTCGTCATTCAACAGCTGGGAAAATCTGGCTTCGCTGGTGTGAAACCAAGCACCGTCAACAGGCTGCTAATCTTTTGTTCCAGAGAGGAAGGCAGAGGGACACATTCCTTCAGTCACCGATAACAGGAAGACAAACAGTGAAGCTAGCACACACAGGTCAGTGGGGGTCCTAGTGACACACACACACACACACACACACACAGCTGCTTCTGTGTAAAGAGCAGAAAAAGTGAAGAGATGCAGCATATGAGTTTGATTGAACATCTCCTGAACAGAATCAGAGCAGACCCTGGGTTTTCAACCAAATGTTTGATTTACTTTACAGTAGAATATCTTGTGCATTATCCAACTAACAGGAAGGTCAAAACATGGGAATAAATGAAGACACTGCACATCTGTTACATGAAAGAAATCAAGCATGAGGGGAAAAAAAGCTATTGTGACTCAGACAGGTGTTTCGGGCTTGATATAGAAGCTCTACATACTGTAGCTGCCAGAGATTATGGAGCTCTACCCTAATAGCTCACTTTAGAGATGCCAACACACACACACACACACACACACGCGCGCACACACAGCCTGCCTAACAGCTGTCTGAGTGTGTACTTGATTTCTAGGCGACAGTATTGTCTGGACAAGCTACAATAATGTGAGTCTAGCATTAGGGAAAGGGGAGAATGTGTCCAATACAAGCCAGAATTCACACCAGGGACTCAGAGTGTCTGTCACTTTTTGTGACGTATGAACACATTTCCCATGCATTTGTGTATAGCTGCTGTTCTGTTAACCTTTTAGTTCCTGCTGTAGGGTATGTTTTTTTGTGACCGACCAGAGCTCAGGGTGCTGCATTGACCCTCAAGGGTTGGTAAAATGCAAGCTTCGTATAAGGGGATCGGGATGTGACTCAAACGATCCAGGTCTGAGGTCTGATTATTGGTCCTGTGTTCATTGTTTTACATGATTACTAAATATAAAGTGCAAATGTTATTGACCAGCCAATAAAAGAGTCCAGTAATGAGTATGTTTTTATAGCATTCAATACTGTGAAGTGTTTGCATCATTCTTTTTTACACAGCTAAAACCTACAACAGACAATAAACCGACTCAGATCACAGCAAAGTTTTAAACCATGTGGTCTGGATGTAAGTGGACAGCATCATGTAGAGGTGTGATTGGGATCAAGAACACTTATGCGAATGTGTCTCAGTATGCGTTCCAGCAGCCAAAGGACCACCCGATGACTGCATCGCTGGCCAAAATAGATACTACGCATCATTATCTAGCATAGCGAGACTGTTTGGATATTATGCTGAACTGATAACTCTTCGCTATCTACTGATAATAAAACTCCTAGAGTGCACCGACAGCATTCGGAAAGGCTCTTGAGTCTAAAGCAGCAGAAACGAAAGCAGTCGTGGTCGTTTCATCTCATATTACCAGACCACACATACGAAACTTCTGAAACAGCAGACAGATTGAAATAGAATAGAATAGAAACCCTACAGACATTTTCTGCCTGAAAAACAACCAACAGCGGCAGTAGGCTGCTGTAATAATACATTTGCGTCAGACCCTTCCTCTGGTGTAAATAATGTATGAAGCAAATAAGTGGTCACAAGAGTGTGTTAGTGATGGCAGGGGTGAGCAGCTACACATCTAAGCCAATCAGGTCACTCGAGACAGGTGTTAATACCAGGTGCGAACAGGGACTCAGTCACAACTGGCTTTCACGACATCCGTAGCTTTACTAAACATCTTGGTAATGATGAAAACTATCTTTCGCATTTTTTTTAGTCCTTTCATTTACCGTGTCCCTTGTGATCGTTACTCACATGCTTCTCCTCCTGCCAGTCGCACTAAAGTTGGACTTCTTCCGTGCCTGAAGCCGAGTGCGCCGATGTTTGATGCGTCTGAGCCGCCGCATTACAAATTCTCACACTTCAACAAGTTAGGCCGGTTCGTCTTTACAGATGTGGCTATGCGAATGTGTTGACAGCAAATCAGATTGATATGTCTGAATATTATATAAATGTGTCTAATACTAGAAACAGGTTTCCTGCTGTTTGTCTTGGATTCTTCTGCCTCACACTTTCAGCACGTCTGCGTCTGTGAATTAGAGCCAGTGAAGTCGGAAAGCTTTCCCTTCAGTCTGAGAGGACGTCAGGTAAAACAGCGGCTCGGAGAAGCACACAGGGCTCAAGAGAGATCCCTCTGAATACTCCTTTTTTTCTTTTTTGCTTTTTTTCACACAACCTCTTGGAATATTGTTACAAAAAGTTGTGTCTTTCATGAAGGATAATTAAACAAAAGGTGGCATTTGGAGGTGGATTTAATACTTACCTCAGGAAGCAGACTGGGGCAATTTCTGCATCACATATTCAAAGATTTAGATCATTATATATGTGTGTGTGTGTGTGTGTGTGTGTGTGTGTGTGTGTGTGTGTGTGTGTGTGTGTGTGTGAGAGAGAGAGAGAGAGAGGTTTTTGTAAAAAAAAAAAAAAAAAACTTGAATTTTATCAAAAATGTAAACAGATAACCAAAAAACATTTTGCGCATATGAGAGAGAGAGAGAGAGAGAGAGAGAGAGAGAATCAGAGGGTAAGTGTGTATTACTGTGAATGTGTAAATACACAAAGGCTAAGCATCAGAATCTGGGTCAGCACTTAGACCCTGTATGTGTGTTGAGGAGTGTTGAGAGAGAGAGAGAGCGAGAGAGATTGCACATTATGGATGAGTGCACTCTCACTCTTTCAGCAGACATGTAGTCTCTGGGCTCATGTGGCGGGACAAACAGTGAGGGAGGACAGTATAAAACACAGGGAGCCTCCCCCTGTGTGTGTGAGTACAGAGGTCTAATCTGCACCGTAGGATGGTGGCAGTTGTCATATGATGGATTTTGCCCTCTCCAGCCTCTCTAGTAATTACTCAGGGCCAGTAACCTCTAAGGATGGAGTACGAGTGTGGTTCGTTTTTAATGTACATCACACACTTATGTATACAATGTAAGTATCGGGGCAGTTGTAGTCTCGCATACCAGCATATATTGGTCAAGGGTTGCCCAGTATTAATATTTCTATTCAGTTCGCCAGACTCGAAAGGGAACCACTCCTCGTTTGGGTTACACTAGAGGGTGTGATTATAAATATACAGTCTGACAATTAGGAGGTTGTTGTCTTCAAAGACCAAATGTAGTCGTTATCTTCTCTTTTGTATGTCTGAAATCCTCATGAAGTGGAATCCAGCCGGAGCTGGTACATCTGTGGATGCCTCAGGATCTTCACAAGGACCTTAATGTTCATCACAGGCGAGTGGAGAGAAATTTGCACTAACCAGCACTAGATATTAATGTGCAGGTGAGCAGATGTACTGGAGCACACAGTTATAGGATGTGTTATGCGTACGCCAGGCTGAGGAGATATGTCTTTGTTTTTTTTAATTATGCAAACAGACAATTACAATATTTACAGAAGAGAAATTAGATGCAAAATACAAATACAAAGACCAACAAAACATACAGCCAGTAAGATTTGGGTACGTGTGTGTGTAACTGTAAGTGTAACTTGGTGTGGGAGTGGAAATATATGAATAAAGGAGCATGTAGGGAAGTACAACAGACATAACCAGCTATGAGATATTAAAAAAATATAAATCAAAGAGATAAATAAATAAATAAATAAATAATTTTAATGACAATAATAATGATAAAGATAATAATAGTATCACACACACAAAAAAATGGAAAATGGCGTATGAGGAAGTTGACAATAGTAATAGCAATGATAATAATAATAATAATAATAATTGACAAATAGTAATAATATTATTAGCAGTAGTAGTGATGATAAACATATTAACAAATATACTCATTACATCCGGAATGAGGGTGAGGTTAAAGGATCAGGAAGAGGACAAATAAAAATAGTATTAGTAATAGCAATAACAATAATATTAATAATGGTAATGTTGATACAGCCATTCATAGTAATGATAATAGTAGTAGTTATAATAGCAATGATAATAATAAAAGTAATATTATTGATAATGGTAATATTGATACAGCTATTAATAATAAAGTATTATAAAACTGCCTCTGATACCCCTCGTAGCCATTGCATAAGATAGACCCCCGCCAGCATCGCACGCTTGCCACGCTTACCCTGTCTTTGTCTGTTGTTTTTTTTTCTTTTCAGTCACATAAGTCTTTAATGATATGTGACCGTTTGTAGGGGCGTGAAAATATCAAGTCGCTGTCCCTACAAACAGACAGGTGTACAAGTGTAGATCTATATGTAGAGTCTATAGTGTGAAACTCAAACGATTTGGAAACTCCAGAGTTTAGCTGACTGTCACAGTTGTAAACACAACGGCTTCATTCTTCCATGCGGGAAGCGAGTGCCACGATGGCTTTGTTTCCAGGCGGACCATAAAAAAACACACACGTCTCCTGGAAATCTTATAGGATCCAACCAGTCAGACGAATCGTTCCTAATTTCGTGTGCCATATGGCACTGACTACAGCAGTAGTAACTCATGTGGGTTTCTTCCAGGTTCTCCTGTTAAACCCCTACAGAACAAAAATGGCAGTAGGTCGACCGGCTGTGCGTGTGTATGTGCTGCTATAGAAAATGTGCACTCTTACCTCACATGTGTTCCTGGTTCACCACGATCCTGATCAGGATAAAGAAGTTACCGACATTTCATTAACAGATTAATGGAGAAGATTTTTTCGCTTATGTGGTGCCAAGAGATCATCACATCATCACACAGGTCCCAATAAGACGCTAGATTTACTTGTATATCAGCCTATTGGACCGTACTTGTTAAAAAACATTTTAAATCTCCTTATACTCACTTACACAGTAATCAGACTCATTTTTCATGCTGTCCTCCATGTTTGTTTTTCTTCCTTGCTTGCGCTGCAACTTGCGCTCTGATTGTTTAGCAGGTAAAACTGTAATCTACTTTGTACCTGATGCTAATAACTGCCGTTTGCTCTGTTTAACTATCTCAGCTCGTGTCTTTTCTCCTTTCCGTCTCCTCTCGGCTAATTTTGTCTTCTCTCTCCACCTCTCCTCTAGTCTCCTTTCCTTTCTCATGTCAAGTGGCCTCGACGTTTTTTTTTGCAGTTCATTATTTCACTCATTGCTCAGAGCACAATGTATGGACTGTGACCTCTGGCCTCTGGCCTCTGATCCAGAACAGGACAAGATACAGTAATTGAACCCTTGCACCATGATGAGGGGAGTTACAGACCTCATGGGTATCACAGGCTGGTATCAAATTTCAGAAAATAAATGTGTGTGTGTGTGTGTGTGTGTGTAAGAGAGAGTGAGAGAGTCACAGCTAAATCCTGAACACAGTTCTGTTGATAAATAAGTCTCTGTTGTAACAGAGCTTGCACGTGTTCAGTGGCTGCTGTTGGGACGACCGTGGCCCTGCAACTACGAAGACAAATAGCTCCCAAAGGGCAATTTATTCCTGGTACCAACCCCCCCACCACACACACACACACACTCTCTCTCTCTTCTCCTTCCCTCGTGTGTTTCCCACCTGTTTTTCTGCATCAGCCTCTCAGTTTTCTGTCTGTTCAAGCCTGCTTTCTTTCCCTTTCTCTCCTGTCCCTTCACTGTATGATTCTCTCTTTGCATTTCTGTCCATTTCCATGCAGCCGTACTGCTGGTGACTGTGGAATCAGATCCCATCTGCTTTATCCGTCCATTAGAAATGCTGTGTATGAACACACTGTGTATGTTGTGTATAATTCGCAGACTGTCTTATACACATTTAAGAATTAGAATAATATCCCAACAAGCACCAATAAAAGACTTCATTGTACTCGTGTGGGTTTTTTGTAGCCAGTTTTCAACCATGTTGTCGTCCCAAATTGGCACAGTTGCGGTCCTCATTTGTGTCTGCTCCCGAGGCCATAGTGTGTTCTCACTGCTGCTCACAAGTGCCCCCTATGTGCCCTTAATGCACCCTGTAGTGAAGTGTGCATTAAAGTGAAATCAGCAGCAGCAGATTCGGCTTCAACTTAAAGTGAGGACCAATCGTGGGAAGCAACAAGCCGCTTTAAAACAGAGAAAAAGTTCTTCAGATAAAGTCAGTAATTTTCGTCCGTTTTAGCTATTCAAATACCCGCGTAGGTGGTTTTTTATTTTACAAATTTATTTTACAATTTACAAAACTTTTTATTTTATTTTTTAATTCTTCCCACCAATCCTTGGTGCACTTCAATTCCAGACATACTTCTGCAGCTTCTCGTGGCTTGGACTTGTCAAAATAAAGCCTGGTGATGGCCTGAGGGGTTAAGTCTAACTATCGTGATAATTAACGTGCTCCCCCGCATTGTCATAAGAAAGAAGTAGAGAGTTCTGAGGAGCTTTCTCTGGCTCTGAGACGTGACAGTAGATGTTTGTTCAAACATCAGCGCTGTTGACTTCAGAAGGTGTAGCAGAAGGTGTTGATTAATCTACTGTAACAGTTTACAGGTTCTAAGGAACGTCATGAGGGTTATAATAACGCATTCGTTGTAATATGTTAGATTTTCTACAGGGACTTGTGTGACACTCACAGAAACTGGTGCTGATGGGGTGGAGTTTTGTACTGTAGTTGTTTTTTTTTTTTTGAAGAAGAAGAAGTCTCCAGTGTCACTGCTTTGTAGCTGTAAGGTTTTCTGACCTCACGTTGGCGGATCCCGTCACACAACCCCATTGTCGATTATGTTCTTATAAAAACATCTCTTATCAGGCCAAATGTGATGAAACCCATGCTGGCTAAATCAGGAGACTTGAAAGTCTTGAACACTGACTCACACCCTTCTGTAGAGGGTAACTAATTCTACAACTCGACCTTTAGTGTCACGATTTGTTGAGCCTGGCTTTATAAATAAGATCAGTCTTACTCTTGAAGTCACCTTCAAAGGCTGGAGACGTGGAAAAAAAAAAAGTCTGGTGCCAAAGTGACAGCTGTGATGGCTGCAATGGCAACCTGTCTAATAATAACAACCGAGAGGAAGAGAAAAAAGACTGGAGATAGACAGTGCAAGCTATCGGAGATGGATTATCACGGGTCATGTGAGATTAGAAGAAGCAATGGCATTATTCCGGGAAGGCATCAGTCATTCCAAACCTCATTCCTCTGTAAAGACAGGTGAACTTCATGCCGGTCAGATTCCACACACGCTAATCACACACATGCATGTTGAGAAGCATGAAGCCAGCAGAAAGAAAACAGATGCATGTGTGTGTGTGTGTGTGTGTGTGTGTGTGTGAGAGAAGGGGATCTGTGGAACCCCACTGATGAAACAGCCCTAGATGAAGCTTCTCAAACCTTCTATATGCATCTCAATCTGCTTTCTGAGAACTTTTTTTTTCCGAAGCTCTTTTAATGGCGGATCTGTTTGCTGTCCTATTAAATCGATCATAGTGAGGACCTGATGACCAGAATCAGATTTGTAAGGTCAGTGATAGGTTAAATAAGCAGTTCACTGAGGCTGGGTTCACACCCCATGTTGAGGCTGGGTTCAACCCTCGAATGTTCCTGCGTGCGATTTTATAAATGTTTATGAATGTTTTACAGCAGAAGGAACACCCAAGTCTAACACAAGCCATGCTGACCTGAAAACGCTGGTTTCAGACCATGTCAGACTATTTTTAGGTCTGATTTCTGTTCTGATGTTAACATTCCAACATGCCTTTTATTGTCTTGGCCCCTGGTTTGCCCAGTGAGCTTTGGGTGTATACTGTAGGGACCAAGACAACAGTCCTAATGACATGTGATTTAATAAGATCTATAGATAGACTGTTTTAGAAATACATTCCAGGGCTGCTTTTAAACTATATGTAGCAATGAAGTTAAGGCCAGGCTTAGATGAATATCAGCTTCTACAAATTACTGGCAACTTTCCATTCACAATAAAAAGTTAGACTCTCGCTAAAGGCTTATTTACAACATCTAGCCCTCCAGGTCACACTACAGGAGAAATAAATGAACATTATCTAACGTCAGATGTAAGCTTTAGTTATTCCAGATGTTATCCATGCACATATTACTCGGTCAGTCTTTTTCATTGTACTGGAACAGCCATGTAAAGAGCCTCGCTGTATTGTACCATGATCCTGAACACAACATTTGTATTTTATCCTCTGTACATGTATATGTAGAGATGAGTAGCCAAAGAAACTTAACCAGCGCTGTACAATGATGTGCCAATCTCATCTGTTCCCACATTAAAGTTTGACCAACTCCATTTACTCTCTCAAAAATTTGGACCAAGCCCCACTTTTTATTAATTCTATTTCTGCTCCCTCTTCGGGGTCGCCACAGCAGGTCACGTGAACCGCATATCAGATTTGGCACAGGTTTATGCTGGACGCTCTTCCTGACGCAACCCTCCCATTTTATCCGGGCTTGGGACTGAGAGTTAACTCTTCGTGATTGGGTTAGGTCTCTGCCCGGGAATCATACCCAGGCTGCAACAATGAGAGCACGAGATCTTGCCTTGGACCACCAGGAGGCCTTGGACCAAGCCCCACTGCTACTACAAAAAGCATGTGTAGTCCTGTTCATGCCTGCAAAACGTTTGACCACTCCCCTCTCCTAATACCAAAAAGGGTCCAATTACCAATATTCTCACAAACAACTGACCAATCCCATCTGCATTAGAGGTCTTCTCGGCTCTAAAGAAATGTACCCGACCCGAAGTGACCCGAATCACTTTTTACCCTGACCCGATGTGCATATTTTATACATTGTTTTAAGAAAGACCCGACCCGAGACAAACCCGAAAAATTTAGACTTGAGTTCGACCCGACGGCAATTTTTTTTTTTTAACCCGACTGGACCCAAATGTTGCATAACTCTACACTAAAGTAACCGCTACAGAGTGGATTCAAAATTGATTGACAGGTCTGTTTCAATGAAAATTAGCTTACCGCCAGCCACACTTAGCCAACCACATGTCGCAAGCGGTCTTGGCAAACAGAGGAGAGGTTGGAAAAGGACTCTAGTCGATGCACACACACGAGATACAGTAGTTCAGGTTTTCTCGTGTCCGTTTGGTAAAAACACATTAATTTTAAATTACCCAAAACCCGATGCTGTTATTATTAGACCCGACCCGTGTCCGAGGTACATGTGAAACTTTTATACCCGAGCGGGTCTTGGGTCAGACCTAGGGTTTCCGGATCTAAGTGGACCCGTGAAGACCTCTAATGTGCATACAAAAAAAAAAAGCTTGGTCAATCCTGCAAAAAGGTTGACCTGAAAATTCTGCTCTTGAATTTTATTTTCCTATTTCCATCCACTGCCACAAAAAAAAAATAGTCAAATCCCAGCCATTCCCACAAAATAATTTTGAGCAACACGTCACCCAGGCAAAAGTTTTGGCCAAACCGGTCATCTCCGGCAAAAAGATCAGCCTATTCCTATAACCCCGCTTCCTGCTGCAAAACTGCCACCTGTATACAGGAACCAGTGCCTGATGTTGACTGACTGCATTCAGTTTATTGACTAGCCAAAAAAAGTGCTACTGAATGATGTACTTGTTCATGTGTAAAGTTAAAGTGATGAAGTCAAAATAAAATGTTAAGAGATGCTTAGTTTTAATAAGGTTTGAAAAGACTTTTAAATTCTAATGAAACATCCCCAATACACAGTTAGTGTAATTAAAACATGCTTAATTAGGACTAAATTGGGCAGAATTCCTAAGTGTTATTAATCATCATTAACGGCAGGAAATAAGTCACCTGCTGTGATAAATCATGTGATTAACTCGTTTACCTCTAAAAACAACATCGCAAAACATATACTAAGTGTACAATTAGTAACACACACACACACACACACACACACACACACACACACACACACACACACACACACACACACACACTCATATCTGAATCTGTATAGAAACAAGGCATAAATTCTATTAGCTAATTGCATGGAATTGAATTAGGTGGAGTTTCAGTATTATCCTTATGATATGTGTCCAGACCAGATGTGTAACAGACTGCTATGCTCTTCAGAATCAACAAACAATGTCTTACTGTTTGTTACTGATCTACAAAATAAATCTGTCTTCTTACAAAACACATTGCAAATCCAGACCACACATCACAACACACATGACAACACAACACATCACATCACAACACAATACACATCACAACACAACACACATCACAATACACATCACATCATACATCACAATACACATCACAACACACATCACATCATACATCACAACACAACACACATCACAATACACATCGTACATCACAATACACATCACAACACACATCACATCATACATCACAACACAACACACATCACAATACACATCACAATACACATCGTACATCACAATACACATCACAACACACATCACATCATACATCACAACACACATCACAATACACATCATACATCACATCATACATCACAATACACATCACAACACACATCACAATACACATCATACATCACATCATACATCACAATACACATCACATCATACATCACATCACAATACACATCACAATACACATCATACATCACATCATACATCACAATACACATCACAACACACATCACATCATACATCACAACACAACACACATCACAATACACATCACATCATACATCACAACACAATACACAACACAACACCCATCACATCACAACACAACGCCCAACACAACACATATCTCAACACAATACACATCACAATGCACATCACAACACACAACACTACACATCAACACAATACACATCACATCATACATCACAATACACATCACGACACAATACACATCACAACACAATACACAGCACAACACGCGTCAAATCACAATACACCACACATCACAACAAAACACACCACTGTAGCGATTTTGGCTCGCGAAGCAAGGTAAGTATTTATAAGTAACTATAACGTGTTATAGTGACTTCTAAATATTTTAACCTAAGTTGAAATTAACGGTACTGGAATTAAGGTTACGCTTATTTGGTCTGTTCGTCCGGTGAACAGGCCGTGTACCTTTATTACTTCTATGAAGGCGGTATCTTCCCGGCCAAGAAAGATTCGCTTTCCTTTTACTGTATACCGTTATTTAAATTAAATTAACTCAATAGAGCATGTAGTTCAGACCAGATGTTGCAGGTACCTTAATTTGTGAGCGATACTCAGAGACAATCACTTATTTGGCACAAAAATATGGCATTTAATGAATGAGACAAACACAACATAAAACTAACTACACAAACAAACAAAAGAAATAGGGAAAACGAAGATTAAAATAAAATAAAACAAAGGAAATTAAAATTGGGGAAAGGGAGGAAGAGACTGGAAAGAAGAAATTAGAGAAAGGAAGGAAAGGAATGGCAAACATAAACTTCAAAATTAATCACACCCTAACTGGGAAATCGTCACAGAAACTTAAATTCACCTTAAGACTCAATGAAAGATTCCTACTTAAAATTACGCATCTAAATTGGTTGGTAAAGGAAACGGGTACTTGCATTGGCTTACTGCACAAGAGTCCAGATGCAACAGAGAAATCTCTGAAAAGTCAGTTAGGGTGGGGTCAGACATTCTTCCAAGTTCTCCTGAAGATCAGAGCAGTTGTCCTTCTTGGAAGTGAAGCTTGCTGGAACTTCTTTGAAGGAAGATGGAGTCGTCTCCAAGCTGTTCCGAAAGTCTGACCACGGATTAGTGGTGTTTGTGACAATTTAAAGGTCGTGAACTCCACCCATCTTTGGGGAGATGACTAATACTTCGGTCAAGGTTTTGGAGGGAAAAACTCCCTTTGTTTCAGGCACCTGTGGGCGTGGTTTAGCTATCAAACTTTTAGATGACTTTAAAGTTTGATCCAGTGTGTATTAAGACGGTATGGCACCTTTCGTGCTCAAATAAAATACACCAGTGTTTGAAAAAAGAGTAACCGATAATTTTGTGGTCATTTGGATACTAAACATGACGGGTAATGACGGTATGAAGGCAGCGGTACATTAAATACATAGATCAGTAATCGAAGGGTAACTGATGTTAATACGATATTGTGTTCTTATAAAGGCAAAGAAACAAAATGAAACACAAAACAAAATGCACTTTCCTTAGAGAAGTAAAAAGAAAACGATAGCTTCGTATACATTCTGACATTGGACCTTAAAGGGGCATACGGCATTAGAACAGGTATACATTAACATGCCATAATCAGTAATTAGAGTGTAACGGATGTTAAATACAATGTTGTTTTCTGACGCATGAATAAAATACACCCTTGTCAGGAAATTAAGGAGCAAATCATTTTAAGTCAGGCCTTAAACGAAGGACACATTACAAAAAAGGGTTATAAGAATGAGAACGTTAGAGTATCTTATCTTCGGGTTTTATTAGTAAAAGGAATGTCTCATTGTGTTTTCTGTGTGTGTGTGTGTGTGTGTGTGTGTGTGTGTGTGTGTGTGTTCTGTTTGAGGGCCCCTATGAGTTCAATCGGAAGAGCCACATGGGGTTATCTGGTCTTTGTGTAGGCTCCAGACATTCTGGAGCCAGGTGTGTGTGTAAAACTGGGTTGCTCATCGGTTAATTGAGAAGTAGCTGTTGAAATTTAGGGTTCCTGGGACATGAAATCTAAAATGACCTGTACCAGACGCTACACCATGCCACACATCACAGCAAAACACAACACACATCACAACAAAACACACCACGCCACACATCACAGCAAAACACAACACGCCACACATCACAGCAAAACACAACACAACACACAGCACACATCACAACACAGCACACAGCACAGCACACATAACAAAACACAACACCACACAACACCACACAAATCACAACGCAATTCTTCTGGAGTGTTAAAAAATTGACCATGTAATATTTGATATTGACAGAACTTGTTTATTGTGTTAGAAGAACATCATCTGTCATCATTGTTAGGAACAACAGCTGATTTTGGAAAGACTTTTGAAAGTGAAACTTCAGTAACGTAGCTGAATTTGAGGAGCCTGTAAAAGGTGTGTGTGTGTGTGTGTGTGTGTGTGTGTGTGTGTGTGTGTGTGTGTGTGTGTGTGTGTGTGAGAGAGAATGAACATATGCCAGTGGGAGAGCTGCAGTGTTTGTCAGTGTTCCTGGGAGACAAAGTTATAAGATTCACATTGAAGATAAAATAGCAGTACATTTAAGCCACGCCCACTTCAGATATTATCAGATTACTCACATGCAGTTTATTTGCTGTATTTGCAACGTTATTGTGAATATTCCAGTTGAGAATGTATTGTGCAGTTGTTGTGCTATTACACTCTGAAGTTCTGATCTTTATGATTTTGCATTAAATGTAAGGACACATTCAGCGACATCACAGCAAAATCAGTGACATCACAGTGACTTCACAGTCAACATCACAGCAAAATCAGTGACATCACAGCGACTTCAAAGTGACATCACAGCGACATCACAGCAAAATCAGTGACTTCACAGTGACATCACAGCGACATCAGTGACTTCACAGTGACATCACAGCGACATCACAGCAAAAGCAGTGACTTCACAGTGACATCACAGTGACATCACAGCAAAATCAGTGACTTCACAGTGACATCACAGTGACATCACAGCAAAATCAGTGACTTCACAGTGACATCACAGTGACATCACAGTGACATCACAGCAAAATCAGCGACTTCACAGTGACATCACAGTGACTTCACAGCGACTTCACAGCAACATCACAGCAAAATCAGTGACTTCACAGTGACATCACAGCGACATCACAGTGACATCACAGTGACATCACAGCAAAATCAGTGACTTCACAGTGACATCACAGCGACATCACAGCGACATCAGTGACTTCAGTGACATCACAACGACATCACAGTTACATCACAGTGACATCAGCGACATCACAGTTACATCACAGCGACATCACAGTGACATCAGTGACATCACAGCGACATCACAGCGACATCAGTGACTTCAGTGACATCACAACGACATCACAGTTACATCACAGTGACATCAGCGACATCACAGTTACATCACAGCGACATCACAGTGACATCACAACGACATCACATTTACATCACAGCGACATCACAACGACATCACAGTGACATCACAGCGAAGACTTTGTTTCAGTAAGACAAAGGAGACTCAGTAGAATAAGATGGTGAATCAGTTCAGTAGTTTAATATAATCATACAAGTGTAGGATAAGGCTATAAGGCTAGCAGGTGTGTGTGTGTGTGTGTGTGTGTGTGTTAGCTGAGTAGAATGGACTCATAAGTGGGCACCATGTATTTGATGTTGATAAAGGCATCTTCTCCTCCGTAGCGCTCAAACACCTCCAGTGTCTCTTGAATAAGATCGCCGATGTTCTCCCGCTTCTGCTGGCTGTAATCAATGCCGTCTCCACTGTTTTCTGCAACACACACACACACACACCACAAACATATTACCTTCTGTGGTTTATATATATATAAATCTGCTGACGTAAGTGTGTGGGGGTTTGGATGAGAGGGGTAGTTTAGGGGGAGACAGCGAGACTGATTAATTCTGACAATTCCAGTCTGAGCTCTATAAACACAAGCACGCGCGCACACACACACACACACACACACACACACACACACACACACACACACACACACACACACACACACACACACACACACACACACACACACACAACAGGAGAGATAAAAATAAGTGCACTGATTGGAACAGGGGCCATCTCCCTTCACAGACCTGTAGAGAATCTGTCTATCTGTCTGTCTCTCGCACTCTCTCTCTCACTCTCTCTCTCTTTCTCTCTCTCACTCTCTGAGTCACTATCGCTGCTTGTAACACAGCATTCCTATCAATTGAGAATTCTTTCCCGGAAAGTTAGGAAATTCTCCTTATTAAGGAAATAATAATTTTTTTTGGAAAGCTAGCAGAGACACGTGGCCTTGAGCATCGCATGTGATCTGCATGAGCTAAGGCGATGTTTAGGTCAGACAACTGGAGCAAACTACTGATGCAAAACCAGAAACATCTCTGATCAACACCCATGTTAATGAGCACGCATTGCAGATCCCACAAAATGTGCAGCATAGTTCACTTGTTGCCCAATGGCTAGTTTCAAGTGTTAGGAACCTGGCAACCCTGCTCATGAGCTTCTGTCTCTTAAGAAGAAGAAGAAGCAGAAGAAGCACATATACATTAAACAGTACAAGTAAATGTGCATGTATTGCTTGGGCCTTGAACCCCCTGACATTCTGATCAGGAACACAGATGCTTAACCCCTGAATAAGCCAAAATAACGGAGTAGTTCATTGGATGTCTTTTTTTTTTCTTTTTCTCTCCCATATTTAGTTTTCGCTAACTCCCACTCACCTGTCAGCTATGGGAAAAGGTGATGTGGTCAGTCAGCAGGATTTAAGAAAAAAGATTATGTACAGTTTACATAAAACTATTAGATTTCTCAACAGTTGTGATTTTATTAGTTATACTGAACTTTATTTGATAGAGTGAGTGTAACGTATTAATGTAAACCTTCTCATGTGGATGTTGGCGCTGATGGGAGCTACAGTACAGTATAACTGTAGTGTTACATTTAGGTGATTAATGCATGCATGGGAAAGTGTTGCAGTGTTAATGTGTCTGTTTGATCTTGGATTTTATTCAGGTTTTTAAACATAAGCAATCGAATGGCGTTGACGTTAACGTTACTCAATTCGATCGCGTACGACCGACGTACACGTTTGAACTACATGAATAAATGATTGGCTGGGACTGATATGAAAGAGAGAATCTGTACTGAAACCCATGTGACATCACCAGGGGTAAATACTGCTCTGATGTGCCACTCAGGAGCCTGGAATAGTTCACCATTTCATCTCAGCCTGCACTCGGTCCTTAAGGAAGTCTCTGTTCTGTCTCTGTCTGCATCTGACTTGTTTTATTGTTGCCGAAATGTCTAGCCGTTTGTTGTTGTTGTTTTTTCCCAAAAAAATATTACACAGAGATTACAGCACTGCTTTTTATTTTATTTTATTTTATTGTATTTTATTTTATGAATGTAATCCAACAGAAAAATATTAGGCAAAAATGTAGCAGATTTATTTATTGATACCATTAGAGCTTTTTATTCCTAGACATTTTAGTTTAAGTAAAAGCAGCACTTTTGCTAGTTTGCAGTGAATTTCAGGAATATTATGAGGCAAATTTTATTCATTTCCAGTAAGACTGTTTTCAACAAAGTGTCAGTTCAAATATCAGCCAGGATTTGTTGTATGCTACAGTTACACCTCAATAGTGACATTTCTTGAACATGTACTTGAAGCTTGTCCCTGTTATCACTTACATTAACAGTCGTGACCTCAACAGCCTCTGTTTCTTTTTTCTAGGAAACACACATGAGGCTTAGCATGCTACTAACATGCTACTGAGAAATCATAAACCTTAACCGATGGTTTTACAAAGCACTGACACTGGAGACTCCTTCCATAAGGAAGTAACACCCTGAACTGGTTACTGTCGGTCTAAAGTGGTGCATCCACTAAACACAGATTGTTATAAACACATATAGATTATGTGACTAAATAGGTTACAGACTAAGCTGACTGTATTAACTGGATAAGTGTTGCACAAGCAGCGTCTAGAAGTAACTTACTGGTTGAAATAAAGGCCCTAAGTACAAGCTCCGAACTCCAATTCCTGCAGTTAATCCATAAAAGCTGCAGCACTGTCACGATTTGTCCTGAAGATTCAGCCTGCTCTCCTGATCAGACATTCTCAGACCTCAGAAGCGTCAAACCTTGTTTTGTGTCCTGAAAGTTCTCACTCATTTTCTACCGCTTTATCCAAACTACCTCGGGTCACAGGGAGCCTGTGCCTATCTCAGGCATCATCGGGCATCAAGGCAGGATACATGCTGGAGTACCAACCCATCACAGGGCACACACTCTTATTCACTCACGCAATCACACACTACGGACAATTTTCCAGAGATGCCAAATCAACCTACCATGCATGTCTTTGGACCGGGGGAGGAAACCGGAGTACCCGGAGGAAACCCCCAAGGCACGGGGAGAACATGCAAACTCCACACATACAAGGCGGAGGCGGGAATCGAACCCCCAACCCTGGAGGTGTGAGGCTAACGTGCTAACCACTAAGCCACCATGCCCCCTATATATATATATATATATATATATATATATATATATATATATATATATATATATATATATATATATATATATATATATAGTACTGTGCAAAAGTTTTAGGCAGGTGTGAAATATAAATAATGAGTGTTTATTTCTGTCAATTTACAAAATGGAAAAAGTGAGCAAACAAAAGAAAAATATAAATCAGATCAATATTTGGTGTTACTACCTTTTGCCTTCAAACCAGCATGAAGTGATGTCACGACCCCCACAGAGCCCTGATCTCAACATCATCCAGTGTGTCTGGGATTACATGAAGATCCACAGAAGATCTGTGGTTAGTTCTCCAAGATGTTTGGAACAACCCACCAGCCGAGTTCCTTCAAAAACTGTGTGCAAGTGTAGCTAGAAGAATTGCTGCTGTTTTGAAGGCAAAGGGCGGTCACACCAAATATTGATTAGATTTAGTTTTCTCTTTTGTTCAATCACTGCATTTTGTTCATTTATGAAAATAAATGTTTAACACTTCCATTTTTGAAAGCATTCTTTGTTTACACCATTTTTTTTACACCTGCCTAAAAGTTTTGCACAGTAATATATATATATTCTGAACAAACAATGGTATTTATCACCTCTCACTGAATATATATATATATATATATATATATATATATATATATATATATATATATATATATACACACATATACATATAACTACAGTCAAAACAGAAACTCCATAGTTTCTCTTGCAAGCATAAAATGAATTCATGGCACCTTGAGCTCTGGTGACTGAATTTTGTGCTTAAATATAAAACGCAATAAAGCAGGAACGCAAACATCTCAGAGCAGCTCCGAAGGCAGGATACTGTATGTCTTCATCGAAGCCTCAAGAAGCTAACATAAACAGAAGAACTATAAGCGAAGAGGAAAGCCAGAGCACTGAACACTGACATAATGGTCAAAGAGTTCACCGATCTACAAATTAAACAAACAAAGCAAAAAATAAATAAATAAAAAAATCACCAAACATTGCGTTCCTGCATCTGTCAGATCGAACAGCATGCTAACATCTGGATATCAATGTGTAGAGAAGGGTAACTGCATGACACCAAAAATTAGGGGAAGTTGGATTGTAGTGAACACCTTAGTAACTAAATGACAAACTTAAAAAGACCACCATACATTATAGTTATTAAAGGTGTGGACTCCCTTGTTTGAAAGCCAATGTTGACATTTGAAATCACCAAACCCAAAGGGGTCCCACCCCTTTTTCATAGCTCCGCCCCCACACATACACCAGACAAGTATAACCCAGACAAGTATTAGGGCAGAACCTGTTGGGGCAGCTGACTGAGGGTATATTTTTTTATCAATAAATGAACACGATGAATAATACTAAGGTAATACAAATGTGTTTTTGTAGCACTGTGTGTTGTACCATGAAAGGTTTAGCTCCGTTTCACACGGAAGACGTTCAGTTCTCTCCAGCGCTGGAAAGCTGATCCTATATTAACACTTCCTACTTCTTGCCTTATCGTAAGCCTTTCTTCGCTTTCTTTCTTTGTTCTTATCCTCCATGTCAGTGTTTCAACCACTTTCTGCTAATGTCGCACATGCGCACTGAACACTCTCTCCACCCATACCGACAAGACACGCCCCTTTCTGCTCATTAGCTACACGTTAGTTCTGTTTTTGTATTGTTTGGCGGCCCAAAGCGGTTTTCTGAAGCATTTCTCAAACAACGGAGACCCCACCTTTATTAACAGGTAGATCTTTTTCTTATCCCACATCAATTTAGCACCAATTCCCCTGCTAATCTGTGACATCACCCTTTATATTAAACATGAGTGTGATAGAAATATTCTCTAATAACTTGTGGCTCCACTGCTTTTGATCTCCTTGTGCGTTTTCTGAGCGTTTTTATTCCCCTCGATTCTTTCTGACAAATATGTTCTAGCTCTCTTTGCCGGTTCTTCTATCTGATTCTGTCTGAAATATCTGTTGTAACTCTGGCAGATTTCAGATACTGGCTTCTTCATACTGCACTTGGAGTCTAAGAGGATTGCGGCAAAACTTTTATCTTTTGGTTTATTTCAAAATACATAATACATGAATTACAAAAGTTTATTTCCGTTAAATTACATAGAAATGCAAACTAAATTATAGTTATATAATGTGTGTGAGGTACAGACTCTTTGCGCCTCTGTGTGTGTGTGTGTGTGTGTGTGTGTGTGTGTGTGTGTGTGTGTGTGTGTGTGTGTGTGTCTGGCACGATTTTTATTCCACCTTCTTGTTCCTTTCTGGAATATCAGCACAACCATGATTTATGGGAAAACTAGAAAGATTCCTGCTGAATTTTGCCAGAAATATGCTAGAAATCTGGATGCATTTGGATGAACTTGAGAAATATTTGGTTGGAAACGTATCTGATTAGACTGACTGAGGAATTTACTAAGCACATGTTCTCTCAACCTCAAATTCAGCAGATGGCGCACACACACACACACACACACACACACACACACACACACACACAGACGGAAGTCATCTAACATTCTGACAGAGAGAAATGCAGTTGCTGATGCAGGTATCCTTTCAATCTCAATAATCCCCAAAACACCATCTTATAATGATGGAATTTGGTCAAAGTACGTTCGTCATAGAACTGTCAGGAGTGAACATTACATCATGGACACGTAAAAAGATTGAGGATGAAACTGAGGTCCAGAATCTGTACACTATAAAAACCCGGCCCGTATTTGTCTTTGCCATATGTCTGTCCAGGGCCAGAGATCCCAAAGGAAGTAACTGGGTGTGTGTTTATTAGCAGCTATGAATTACTAAGCAGTGAGGCTTGTGTGTGTGTGTGTGTGTGTGTGTGTGTGTGTAGAGCTGAGACCCCTAAGTCTCCAGAGGCCTACACACTTCACAGCTGTTGGATACTGATGATAGATGGGCCAGACGTAGAATCCATCACACACACACACACACACACACACACACACACACACACACACACACACACACACACATACATACACCCACACAAATCCTATACCATTGTTTGTTCAGAATAACAAAGTAATGCAAACCCAAAAAACACTTGATGCTTTAAAGGTTAAAGATGAAGGACAAATCTTGAGAGTTCTTTAACTAAAAGTTAACACAAAGACAAGTTATTCAAGGAGACTGAAGTGCAACAAGCCAGGAGCGTAACACAATGCCACTGTCTGCTATATATTTAGTGCTCCAAATATCCATCTGTATACGGATTCACACAGAAGTGGGCGTGGTCTAAAGTGGAAAAGTACTGTTTTTTTTTCCTTAGGAGATGTAGAAACTCAAACTAAGGTTATGTTCAGTGTTCCACAAGGTTCTATTTTAGGTCCACTGCTTTTCTCCTTATTTATACTACACCTTGGTGCAATAATTTGTAAACATGGTATGCTGATGACACACAGTCATACTGTATGTTTCAGCTGAGAGACGTCAGTTAATTTACATGTACAGCATTTAGCAGACACTCAGAGTGACTTACATTTTTATTTCAGTTTATACACCTGAGCAATTGAGGGTTAACTTGGTGGACCTGGGATTCGAAACCCATGACCTTCCGATCAGTAGTCGAACGCCTTAACCACTGAGCGAGCTACCACATCCCGCTAATTAAGACTGAAGTATGTGTAAAGGACATTAGATAGCGGATGCTTGCTAACTGACAGGAGTGCTTGTACTAGGTCCACAGGCAGCCAGAAGTAAGCTTTCCGATTACAGAGTAACTCTGGATGCTCTTTCTATTTCATCATGTGCCTTGGTGTGATTATTGACTTCCATCTCAGAAATATTTATAAGACAATACATTTGATGCCAAGTTGCTCTAGTTCAAGCTTTTGTTACCTCTAGGTTGGATTATTGTAATGCTTTACTGTCTGGATGTTCCTGTAAGAGTATAAACAAGCTCTGGCTAATCCAGAAAGCTTCGGCTAGCGTCTTAACCGGACCTAGAAGGTATGAACACATCACTCCAATCTTATCCACACTGCACTGGCCCCAGTCAAATTTCACATTGATTATAAAATAATATTACTGACCCATTAAAGCACTGAATGGTCTCGTGCCACAGTACCTGAGCGGCCTTTTGGTTTTTATATTAGCCGTCACGCCTACTTCGATCTAAAGGTGCGGGCTATTTTTGGTACCTCATCTAGTAAAGGCTACAGCAGGGGGCAGAGCTTTTTCTTACAAAGCCCTGCAGTCATGCAGTTAACAGCCTTCCAATTAGTGTTGGGACACGGACACAGTCTCGGTGTTTAAATCCAGGCTGAAGACACACTTGTGCTTGCTAAGTCCTGGTCTTGTGTCTCCTGGTTTCTGTTTTGGGAGATATTTTGTATTTCAGTTTGTCGTCACTAGTGTTTCCACATGTTATCCCTGCATTTGGGTCCGATTCTGCTCGGTGGAGGCTCCTGTTTCTGACACCATCACATGATTGCAAACAGACGTAATATTTCTCTCTCTCTCTCTCTCTCTCTCTCTCTCTCTCTCTCTGCCACTGTTAAGCTACATGTGCTGCTCCCGAGCTCCCAGTGTGACTGCTTCTTCTTTCCAGACTGCTTCTTCTGATCCCTCCTCTTGTCACTTAGTGGTGCTGGGGATAGATCTGCATGGACAGCCACTGACCCATGGGTTTGTTGTAAGTAGAACGACTCAGTCACTACCAAGCCATCGCTAAACTGCCATTCCGTCTGTCAGCTTGGTGCTCTGGTCTTCATCAGTGAACATTTGAAGACTTCAGCAGGAAGGAAGTCTACAGGGAGTCAGGTCTATAATGAACTTAGAAATGATGCTGACTTGTTAGTTCCTCAGATGCTCTTGGTCACTTAATTCCACCGGACTACAAACTGTTATTTACATTGACATTATTTCCTGTCCAGTGTCACCCAAATGAGGACGAGGTTCCCTTCTGAGCCTGGTTCCTCTCAAGGTTTCTTCCTCATATCATCTCATTCCTTCCACTGTCACCTCAGATTGGTCATTAGGGACAGATGTTAGAGATAAATATGAATTGAGTCTGTTTCTATACTTCTGTAAAGCTGCTTTGAGTCAATGTTCGTTGTTAAAAGTGCTATACAATGAAATTGACTTGAACAGATGTACTCGCCATGGACTGTATACAAGGTAAGCTCTTGGAGCTTTGAGAATATTTGCTTTTTCATAACCACTGTTGTTTCCCAGACGCGAACAAGCCGCCGATATGCAAGAATGTCCAGTTCCATCTTTTACAGGATTTTGAGGATCTTGTTTCATTCTAAAACTCATTATGTGTGTGAATCTCTGTAGCTTGTTGTGCTCAGCCTCATAACAAACACTGACTCCTATTGAGATGCTGTGAACTGTGTTTAAGTATAAAACCCCACTTTTAGCATAGTGAAGCATATACAAATACAAATGTGTTCACACACACACACACACACACACACACACACACACACACACACACACTCACACACTCACACCACCTGTGTGTGTTCCTCACTAGATCCCCCCACAGCAAAAGGCTTTCTGCTCTTTTTCCTTCATTTCCTGCGGCCATGTTTTCGACCCTGAGGCCAGTAACAATTTTTAGAAACAATTATGAAATGTGGTGGAAGGGAAGAGAACAGGTTTTGATTTATGAAGCACAGTTCTTATTGGAATGTTTAGGCCCCCTGATAATACAGTTTAAAACTGTTAAAAGATTCTTTCTCGTACTCTTTCTCTTTGACGGATTTGAATAAATATTTGTGCAGGGTACGTAAAACCTTTTCCTGAACAGAAATCATGTTCCAGCAGCACAAAATGTTCAGATAATATTAGTCGGTTTGACTATTTCAGAAACTGCCAAAGCAGGAAAGATACACTAACTGATATAATCACGCTATACAACCGTGTTGTGCAGAAAAACATCTCAGAATGTACAACACATCAAACACTGAGGTGGCTCGGCTACAACAGCAGAAGACCACATCAGGTTCCACTTGTGTCAACCAGGACACGAACCAATCTTACAGACAAATCTCCACTATTGGGCATAGAGCTAATGCAAATTTTAGAAAATATGAACAATGTGATGATAATGATGGGCTTTGACTTGCTCATTAGGGATCTAAATCTCAGTGTTGTATAAAGTACTAGAAAGCAATACTTGAGTAAAAGTACAAGTATCGTACTAGAAAAAGACTGGTAGAAGTGAAAGTCACCTTTTAGAATATTACTCAAGTAAAAAGTATCTGATATTTACTGTACTTAAGTATCAAAAGTCATTTTCTGATATTTACTGTACTTAAGTATTTGAAGTAAAAGTAAAAAGTAAAATTTCAGTGATTTTCTGTAGACATAAGAGCAGGGGGCAGTTCCAGGGTTTCATCTTTAGGGTTTTTAGCCCTCAGTGAGACTTTAAAACAAGAAGAGTTTTATATTATATATTATATGACTACATAGTAAGCCAAAAGTTATGGTATTATTTAAAATGGCAAAAGTGGACACCAAAATTTTATGCATGATGTAATGATGCCAGTCTTGAATCAGATCAGTTCATGTATGTGTGCATTCTCTACAAACAGTGTGTCCGATGAATGCAGTCATTAATAAACAAATATTCACAAGACAAAAAACAAATCAATAAATGTTATTTTTATTTAATATTGAATGGATTGTTTGCATTAATATTTTTGTTTGTGCTACAACTCTGGTAATAAGAATAGTGACATTTCACTGCTTTTGGTTGCCATCTTTGCGGCTTTCCGCCGATTACCGTTACAGATAAATTCCTCCAGCTCTGACTGCGCGTGCATGCTGCGCCTACCTGTGCTTCTCCGTAGCACGCACGGACGTGCGTAATGCAATCTAAAGTGATTCGCCAAACCTCCCTTATTGCAGCTGCACACATTTCTTCTGATTTTATTTTGTAGTAACGAGTAACGAAGATACTTAGTGGAAATATAACGGAGTAAAAGTATACATTTTATCTAGGAAATGTAGTGGAGTAAAAGTGAAAGTTGACATAAATTTAAACAGCGATGTAAAGTACAGATACGTGACATTTCTACTTAAGTACGGTAACGAAGTATTTTTACTCCGTTACATTACAACACTGCTAAATCTACATCTAGATTCTGTAAAGCTGCTGTGTGTATAAACTGAATGAAACAGGTGTTAGTGCTAGTGATACTCCAAGGGATCGGTAATAGAAATCCTAAGTGAAGTGCTGATGATCGTCATAACAGCAGTAATACAGATAAATGACAACAATAATGACAGAATGCATTCTGACCAGACGTTAGTGTTAAATCACAAGAACTATTATGATTTTCCAAACGAGTCCATGAAGAATCCAGACTGGAAGATCAGAACTTACAAAATGTGTTTATTTTATATTCTAGCTGCTAGTTATGCTGTATATACTACTATAACAAACAAACAAACAAACAAACAAACACTCAGTGGCATCGATGCCTTTTTTTTTCTTAGCACCAATGCACAGAAATTGAAAATTATGTCATTATCCCAAGTTCCAACTTCTTACTTGTGAAAACAAAACAAAAGCGTTTCAGGTAGAGTTGAAACTTGTCACTGCCTAGAATCAATAAAAGCTAATGATAAAACACCCTCAGCTAAAAATCTGCCAGTTCCTTAGCTTTTTAAGGAAAGAGGTCAAATCAACATGGCTGCAACTCTGTGAATGGTGTAAAGTTCCACTTCTCTAACAGTACTGGCTTCAGACCGATTACTATACACTTATAGGTCGACTGCATGAATTGTGAAGGAACTTATTAACACTAGAGTGTCTGCTCGGGTCTGCTGTTGTTGCTGCTCTGTTCACTCTGTAGATTTTATTAGCTGTACATACTCGAACTCTAAAATGTTTGCATTCATGGAGATGTGGTTGGGTTTTTTTCACTTCACAGGGTGTTTTGTTTAAATTATCCTCACATTATACCACTTACAAGATACCACAAAAAGAAGGGAGGGGAGAATGTCTCTCTCTCTCTCTCTCTCTCTCTCTCTCTCTCTCTCTCTCTCTCTCTCTCTAGTTGGTGTTGTGTCTTCTGTAAATGGAGTCATGCCTGTTGTTGTCTATCTCCCATCCCTCATTTTTTTTTCTTTCTTCATCCCCTTCTCTCTGAAGTACATGAGAGCAACAGCTGCATCCTTCTAATGCCTACCCCCCACCCCATCCTGGCCTTTTCCACACCTCCCTCATCATCCCCTGCTCCTGCTAAAGCTATAGAGAACCTGTTTGCCCTTGTCAGTGACACACACACACACACACTTACACACACACACACTCTTACACACACTTGGTAGACACTGTATTACATATTGCACTGTAACACTGTTATACTTCACACCCCACACTGCACCAAATGAGCCACTAAAACAATCCACTACAACTGACACACACACACACACACACACACACACACACACACACACTCTCTCTCTCTTATGAAACAGTACGCTCACTTATGGAACACACACTCACACACACTTATGTCTCTCTTATGAAACAGTGTGATTGTGGTATGGTGCTGCAGAGGCAAAAACATATTTTGCGTATTCCGATTTTATTTCGAAAACAGCTGTGTATAACTTGAACTTAGCTGAACATTTGTGCTGCAGCACATAACATGTATTTGTGTGTGTGTGTGTGTGTGTGTGTGTGTGTGTGTGTGTGTGTGTGTGTGTGTGTGTGTGTGAGTTGGGGAAGAGCAAGCATGGCATGTGTCAGTATAGTTTGAATTTAAAAGGACCATATTGGGAGAGAGAATGGGAGAGGAGTGTAAAAACAGGAGGTGGGGTGGGCATAAGGAAAAATGTGTGTGTGTGTGTGTGTGTGTGTGTGTGTGTGTGTGTGTGTGTGTGTGTGAGAGAGAGAGAGAGAGAGAGAGAGAGAGAAAGAGAGGTTGGTGGACCCTCAGCTGTCCCACTCATGAATAAAGACCCATTTTCAGGCAGTGAACCCAAAACCAGCTGTGGCCAACACACACACACACACACACACACACACACACACACACACACACACACACACACACACACACACACACACACACACACACAGTGCTTAAGTGAGACAGAGAGATAGATCTGAAAATGTGGGTTGAGAGTGTGAGGTGAGGCAGGGTGGTGTAAGACAGTCTAAAATATCAGTGTAGACAAACTTTGTAGACGAAATTAGCAAGAGCTATATACCCTCACTGTCCATTTTATTAGGAACACCTCTACACCTGCACATTTATGCAGTTAACATCAACAGCAGTGTGTCTGCAGTCTGAAATTCTATTTCTGGTACAGATTTTTCTCTCTGTTTCACTCACACACACACACAGCACTCTAAGAAGAACAGGTGTGTGTGTGTGTGTGTGTGTGTGTGTGTGTGTGTGTGTGTGTGTGTGTGTTCAGTGAAAAACGTGATAATTTAACAACACAATTGTAATATTGTCATAGCATGGTTTACTTTTCCTTATTTATCCACCTGTATGTTATACACACTCCCCCTAGAGACAGAGAATGAGAGACAAATATAAGGCAAGACTGTGTGTGTGTGTGTGTGTGTGTGTGTGTGTGTGTGTGTGTGTGTGTGTGTGTGTGTGTGTGTGTGTGTGTGTGATTTATGGGTGTGTGAACATATGGAGACATAAAGATAATATATGCTAATGTTATTATTTGTTTCTGCACATTCTGTCACACACTATATTTGTTTCTCAATCACTCTCTCTAGGGGGCGTGTGCTTTATATACAGGTAGAAAAATAGTCATATTCACTTGATTTGTGGCCTACAGTATGCCTAAACACCATCTCACACTGCACTCAAACACCATCTCACACTGTACTCAAACACCATCTCACTGTCACACTGCACTCAAATACCATCTCACACTGTACTCAAACACCATCTCACACTGTACTCAAACACCATCTCACACTGTACTCAAACACCATCTCACACTGTACTCAAACACCATCTCACACTGTCACACTGCACTCAAACACCATCTCACACTGCACTCAAACACCATCTCACACTGTACTCAAACACCATCTCACACTGTACTCAAACACCATCTCACACTGTACTCAAACACCATCTCACACTGTCACACTGCACTCAAACACCATCTCACACTGCACTCAAACACCATCTCACACTGTACTCAAACACCATCTCACACTGTACTCAAACACCATCTCACACTGTACTCAAACACCATCTCACACTGTCACACTGCACTCAAACACCATCTCACACTGCACTCAAACACCATCTCACACTGTACTCAAACACCATCTCACACTGTACTCAAACACCATCTCACACTGTCACACTGTACTCAAACACCATCTCACACTGTACTCAAACACCATCTCACACTGTACTCAAACACCATCTCACACTGTCACACTGTACTCAAACACCATCTCACACTGTACTCAAACACCATCTCACACTGACACTGCACTCAAACACCATCTCACACTGTCACACTGCACTCAAACACCATCTCACACTGTACTCAAACACCATCTCACACTGTACTCAAACACCATCTCACACTGTCACACTGTACTCAAACACCATCTCACACTGTACTCAAACACCATCTCACACTGTACTCAAACACCATCTCACACTGTACTCAAACACCATCTCACACTGTCACACTGCACTCAAACACCATCTCACACTGTACTCAAACACCATCTCACACTGTCACACATCACTCAAACACCATCTCACACTGTACTCAAACACCATCTCACACTGTCACACTGCACTCAAACACCATTTCACACTGCACTCAAACACCATCTCACACTGTACTCAAACACCATCTCACACTGTACTCAAACACCATCTCACACTGTACTCAAACACCATCTCACACAGTCACACTGCACTCAAACACCATCTCACACTGTCACACTGTACTCAAACACCATCTCACACTGTACTCAAACACCATCTCACACTGTACTCAAACACCATCTCACACTGTCACACTGTACTCAAACACCATCTCACACTGTACTTAAACACCATCTCACACTGTACTCAAACACCATCTCACACTGTACTCAAACACCATCTCACACTGCACTCAAACACCATCTCACACTGTACTTAAACACCATCTCACACTGTATTCAAACAACATCTCACACTGTACTCAAACACCATCTCACACTGTCACACTGCACTCAAACACCATCTCACACTGTCCTCAAACACCATCTCACACTGTACTCAAACACCATCTCACACTGTACTCAAACACCATCTCACACTGTCACACTGCACTCAAACACCATCTCACACTGTCACACTGTACTCAAACACCATCTCACACTGTACTCAAACACCATCTCACACTGTACTCAAACACCATCTCACACTGTCACACTGCACTCAAACACCATCTCACACTGCACTCAAACACCATCTCACACTGTACTCAAACACCATCTCACACTGTACTCAAACACCATCTCACACTGTACTCAAACACCATCTCACACTGTCACACTGCACTCAAACACCATCTCACACTGCACTCAAACACCATCTCACACTGTACTCAAACACCATCTCACACTGTACTCAAACACCATCTCACACTGTCACACTGTACTCAAACACCATCTCACACTGTACTCAAACACCATCTCACACTGTACTCAAACACCATCTCACACTGTCACACTGTACTCAAACACCATCTCACACTGTACTCAAACACCATCTCACACTGACACTGCACTCAAACACCATCTCACACTGTACTCAAACACCATCTCACACTGTCACACTGCACTCAAACACCATCTCACACTGTACTCAAACACCATCTCACACTGTACTCAAACACCATCTCACACTGTCACACTGTACTCAAACACCATCTCACACTGTACTCAAACACCATCTCACACTGTACTCAAACACCATCTCACACTGTCACACTGCACTCAAACACCATCTCACACTGTACTCAAACACCATCTCACACTGTCACACATCACTCAAACACCATCTCACACTGTACTCAAACACCATCTCACACTGTCACACTGCACTCAAACACCATTTCACACTGCACTCAAACACCATCTCACACTGTACTCAAACACCATCTCACACTGTCACACATCACTCAAACACCATCTCACACTGTACTCAAACACCATCTCACACTGTACTCAAACACCATCTCACACTGTACTCAAACACCATCTCACACAGTCACACTGCACTCAAACACCATCTCACACTGTCACACTGTACTCAAACACCATCTCACACTGTACTCAAACACCATCTCACACTGTACTCAAACACCATCTCACACTGTCACACTGTACTCAAACACCATCTCACACTGTACTTAAACACCATCTCACACTGTACTCAAACACCATCTCACACTGTACTCAAACACCATCTCACACTGCACTCAAACACCATCTCACACTGTACTTAAACACCATCTCACACTGTATTCAAACAACATCTCACACTGTACTCAAACACCATCTCACACTGTCACACTGCACTCAAACACCATCTCACACTGTCCTCAAACACCATCTCACACTGTACTCAAACACCATCTCACACTGTACTCAAACACCATCTCACACTGTCACACTGCACTCAAACACCATCTCACACTGTCACACTGTACTCAAACACCATCTCACACTGTACTCAAACACCATCTCACACTGTACTCAAACACCATCTCACACTGTCACACTGCACTCAAACACCATCTCACACTGCACTCAAACACCATCTCACACTGTACTCAAACACCATCTCACACTGTACTCAAACACCATCTCACACTGTCACACTGCACTCAAACACCATCTCACACTGTCACACTGTACTCAAACACCATCTCACACTGTACTCAAACACCATCTCACACTGTACTCAAACACCATCTCACACTGTCACACTGCACTCAAACACCATCTCACACTGCACTCAAACACCATCTCACACTGTACTCAAACACCATCTCACACTGTACTCAAACACCATCTCACACTGTCACACTGCACTCAAACACCATCTCACACTGTACTCAAACACCATCTCACACTGTACTCAAACACCATCTCACACTGTACTCAAACACCATCTCACACAGTCACACTGCACTCAAACACCATCTCACACTGTCACACTGTACTCAAACATCATCTCACACTGTACTCAAACACCATCTCACACTGTACTCAAACACCATCTCACACTGTACTCAAACACCATCTCACACTGTACTCAAACACCATCTCACACTGTACTCAAACACCATCTCACACAGTCACACTGCACTCAAACACCATCTCACACTGTCACACTGTACTCAAACATCATCTCACACTGTACTCAAACACCATCACACTGTACTCAAACACCATCTCACACTGTACTCAAACACCATCTCACACTGTCACACTGCACTCAAACACCATCTCACACTGTACTCAAACACCATCTCACACTGTACTCAAACACCATCTCACACTGTCACACTGCACTCAAACACCATCTCACACTGTACTCAAACACCATCTCACACTGTACTCAAACACCATCTCACACTGTCACACTGTACTCAAACACCATCTCACACTGTACTCAAACACCATCTCACACTGTCACACTGCACTCAAACACCATCTCACACTGCACTCAAACACCATCTCACACTGTCACACTGCACTCAAACACCATCTCACACTGCACTCAAACACCATCTCACACTGTACTCAAACACCATCTCACACTGCACTCAAACACCATCTCACACTGCACTCAAACACCATCTCACACTGTACTCAAACACCATCTCACACTGTACTCAAACACCAAACACCCAGATTTCAGCCCAAACACCAGTTCATGCTAAACCCAAATATCACTTTAAACTACACCCATGGTCTACTGTATTATATTGTGTGTCTGGAGTCAGGGGAGTCATCAGGCTGATGAATTCAAAGACAATTGAATAAAAGATGTGAATAAAAGCACTTATCTTCCATCAAACAGCTCTCTATACATTTATGGAATAATGGGAATCCAGATTGCACTTCTGACTTTTTATTGGTGGAGGTTATTTATGGCTGTAATTTGATAGGCAGGAGAATAGCATGGAGCAGCACGTGACGTTATAGTAGGCGGTTGCATCGCGTTCAAATCACCAGCAGACCGTAACATTTAACGCTATTTAACTACACAGTGTGCGTCCGTGCAGTTGTGGTCTCTAATGATCTGTTGTCAAAAGATCGTTTCCTCTACGGTTTTATAATGGATGACAAACATGCACATGGCCTGTGTGCCTGCTGAGACTCACTCTTAAAACACGTTACCCATAATTCTCCTTATCCTCATTAAGCAACCATCCCTGCATGAAAGGGCTTGCTAATTGTGAGCAGTGTATACACTAAGCAAGTCTGCAAAATGCCAAGAGGTAATGTGAGCTTAGCATGCTGCCTTTCACTACTCCCACTCTCCACTAAACGTGTGTACAGGAGGCAACACACACAAACTGCACCACCGTACATAAAGCAAAAGATAAAAAGACATTTCTTTTCTAATGAGGTATGTAATGCAGTGAGAAAGAGAGAGAGAGAGAGAGAGAGAGAGTACACAGTGATATATTTAACAAGGAGAAACAGGACGCTCTTTTCATTGCCTGACACCATCAGACGCCTCATCAGTGTACTGTGGTAAAGTGATAGTGCCTCACTGGCTACCTCATTAGAGACTGCACTCACACAGCTCTTCCCCTCTCTCTCCTTTTTTCCTTTTCTCTTTGTCTCAACCACCCTCCTGCGTTTTCTTAAATTGCAGCCATTAGCCGAGTGCAGGTCTGTTTGTTTCCATATTTCCTATTGGATTCTATTTGTCTGCTGTGCTGTGTGTGTCTGTGTTTGTGTGTGGCAAGCTCATTATAGGTAGAGCCAAACCACCGAGGTTAGAGAGCATCATAAAACAGTTTTTCTGGTCGCCTCGTGTACACATATGAACACAGCTGCTCTCACACAGCAGAAAGATTTGAGTAGATTAAAGACTGAACCTCATTAGAGTGTGTTGCAGTGTTGCAGCTATAACTCATGTAGCATACACAAAGCCACCTGCATCACAACCTAAACAAAACACAAAGCCACCTGCATCACAACCTAAACACTACACAAAGCCACCTGCATCACAACCTAAACACTACACAAAGCCACCTGCATCACAACCTAAACACTACACCAAGCCACCTGCATCACAACCTACACACTACACAAAGCCACCTGCATCACAACCTAAACACTACACAAAGCCACCTGCATCACAACCTAAACACTACACCAAGCCACCTGCATCACAACCTAAACACTACACAAAGCAAATTCCATCACAACCTAAACACTACACAAAGCCACCTGCATCACAACCTAAACACTACACAAAGCCACCTGCATCACAACCTAAACACTACACAAAGCCACCTGCATCACAACCTAAACACTACACAAAGCCACCTGCATCACAACCTAAACACTACACAAAGCCACCTGCATCACAACCTAAACACTACACAAAGCCACCTGCATCACTAATCTGAACAACACAACACTTCCTTTAACACATCAGCACAAAGTGGACACAAAGAGAAAGGCTTGGGAACCTCTGACATATAAAATTCCATTACAAACCCAACACTAGCACAGAACAAAATATCAACACAGACCAAACACTTACACAAACTACACACAGGCACGGAGATAAAACATGACACAGTACACAAGGCTACATCAAAACAGCTCAAACAGACTCAACACAAACAAAAGCTCGCTGGCTAAACCGTTGTTGTGTTGATGAAAGTGCGATCAGTGCTACAGGCTACACAACACTAAAGCACTGCGATGCTTTATAATGGACTTATAATGTCGCTTCATGATGCCAATGGTTGCTAATGGAGACAAAACAAAGTGGCACAAAACCTGACCTGAGGAAACAATTTTAAAAGTGTGTTCGTTTAGTTATGCTGGTCTCGGGAATTTAATGAAGCTTGTGTAAAAACAAAAAAAAAAGGATGCTTCCTGCACAAATGAAACTATTCTTCACATACAAATCATACACCAAACTCGATCACCTTTCATATAATGTTTATAATGAGGACCAGTGAGTCAGACTTTCTCAACTCGTCCCTTCGTCCATATCTTTACTGTCACGACAATTCATCCATTCTTTACTGGTCTTCATTTTTGTCATTATTTGTAGTCAGTGCATGTTTCCTCCAAAGCATACTGTGTGTGTGTGTGTGTGTGTGTGTGTGTGTGTGTGTGTGTCTGAGAGGGAGAAAGAGAGTGTGTGAAGCGTTTAGTGGCGTTTCACAGAGCTCCCCAGCTGCAGCTGTAAAACAGCATGCACAAACAATGCCACCCACATCTATATTTTATGACATGAATCTGGAAGAGAGCGGCTCAGATGGGTCTCTAGTGGCTACTCTGCCTCTCATGCACCCATTAATTACCCAACTCCCCTTTGTATCCCACTTTCCTTCTCTCTCTCTCTCTCTCTCTCTCTCTCTCTCTCTCTCTCTGTCCATCATGTGATAATCTTGTCATTGAAATAACTTCAATTAATAACTCGAAAACATGTCCCTGGACAATGCATCAACAAAACCCGCACACAGCTCACTTTCACTTCGGCGTCAAGATGGGGTCGGTGATACGGGTTAATCCCAACATCACGTTCGCCCAGGGCTGAACGAGTTGACACGTTCGATTCGATATTGATCATTTCAGCAGGTCAGACTTTTCATCTGTCCTTACAGCATTCCTGAAAAAGACATACAAGAAAGGGAAGGGATGGATGCCTTTCCACTGGGATGCCTTCCAGGGGTGTCAAATCTCATGTAACACTACCTCATCACCTTCGCTGGTTTCAAACCGGCCTGTGGTGTAAATATGACATTACTCACATCATAAAAAGTGTATTTTTAGTTACATTTCATTTATTTATACTACAGCACGCTTAAATGCTCGACTGTATTCTGACTGATCAGAAGGTGGTCATTGATTTTGTTTTCTGAAACTGTTTTTTCCCCCCCCAGTAATATCCCTAATGCATGAGAGTCATCAGGACAGAGCAGTTTGTGCTTTGCCTGTTCTCAGTAACTGCTGTGTAATTGGCTAATTCACTTCAAGAGAGAATACAGTGGAGTTCCATAACGTCACGTGTAAATGCTTTGTGTCATTCATGAATCATTAGTAAATAAACTATTTAAATTGTTGACCATTCATAGTGGTATAAGCAGAACAACACACATCAGACCTGCTGGTATATGAAAATAATCAGGCCTGATGCTGATTAATGTCTGCAGTATTACAGAACAATCAGTCCCATGTGATTTCTTGCATAACCAGAAGTTGAACAGTAGTCCTGTGTACTTTTAAACAAAGATTATAGACTGTTAATGGGCGGCAAGTCTTGACTCTTGGAATCTAAGCTGCAGTCTAAACAGAAGGCTGTATATTCCTGGTTTTGGACTTACGATACCGGTGGCATCACCAGATGGTGTTTACTCACAGATGCAGTGATTGGCTTGAAGTGTAATTTCTAATCACTGACTACATCTATTCATTATCGCATTATTCCGATATTCAGCTTATTAGAGTGGAGCTGATAGGATTGGATGTAGTTGTAGGATTGTGGAATCTTAAAAAGATTTTTTTTTTTTACAGGTGATAAGCTACGGTTTTTACTCCACTTTTATTACTTTGTCTTAGGATGTGCACAGGGTTATTTACTACAATGGAATGTAACCCTTATGTCGTCATACAAAGAGTCTGAATCACACAGAGAGAGAACACACCAACAAGAATGCTGTGATTCTGTTATGCTGTGTATTATTCCGTTATAATCCAGCTACAGCTTGAAAAGAACACAGAGGAAAGAGAGTGAGAGAGAGAGAGAGTGTGTGTGTGTGTGTGAGAGAGAGAGAGAGAGAGAGAGAGAGAGAGAGAGAGAGAGAGAGAGAGAGAGAGAGAGAAGAAATACACTTTAAAGTGATGGTAGGGTTTTGACTGGCATGACTGGGAGGGGTAGCACAAGCACACTGACATTTAGAGTGTACGATAACAAACCAGTCTCCCTGCCTTCAAACTCTCTCTCTTTTTCTCGTTTCTCTCTCTCACACACACACACACACACACACACACACACACACACACACACAACAATACAACTGAGGGTACTCCTGATGGGCTGATGGAATAGCCCGAGGACTCTGACTGACTCTCTCTCTCTCTCTCTCGCTCTCTCTGCAGCATCACTAAACCCCCACTGTGTCTAACCCGAAGTGCACTTTAAAACTGCAGTAAGCAGGAATAAGAAGCTTGGCCTCCTGATTCCAGAGTGTATTCTCATTCTAACCCTAGCTTCCCATAACTTGTTGCAAGTGTGTATTTAGCCGTTTGTTCTAACATGACTAGTGTTAATTTTTCGATGTATGGTGTATTTCACCAAAAGGGTACTGAATCTGCAGAGATGCAGAGATCCTCCAACAAAGTAACAACGTGAGTACATGATGTAATATTTGCATAAATTCTGTTGTCATACAGCCATATTTTCTTGGCTTCTTTTATTTTTGCCTCATAAACTGTATTTGTTGAAATTGAATGAACACTGTGGCTGCTGATATGAGCTGGATTAGCCAGGTACTCATTCGTCTTGTTGCCTATTACGAAATGGTTTTTGTTACACGTTATGTGGCACAAAGAGCTTGCAAAGTTTAGCTGGAGGATGCTAATGGTTATCAGGGACTGGAGATGGGCTTCATCTCTTCCTATTGTATCTCTGAGTCTCCCTCAGCACTTTAATGTTATGGTCTCCTGGTTTGCCATTGCTATAGATTTCTAACAAACAGCACAGGGCCTGGAGTCCCCTGGTTCTCTAGTTAGACTTTTCCCTCCAAGTAATTTTTTCCGTTTCTCTTTGGTGCTTTTACTCATCTTTCACATCCCTTGCACCTAAAGACTTGCAAGCCTGTGGCTACATGCTGCTAGTGTGTTCACATGTCTTTCCCCATGCTTCTCTTGGTTAGCTCCCAAGCTTGCCTCGAAGTGACTAATGAGCCATGCTGCACAGATCATGCTTGTGAAGCCAGTGTCTGAGCCCACAGAATCTAAGGATAAGCACTGAATATGTGTCTGCGTGTAGCCCGAGAGCTGTTTTTTCCCTCTCGTCCTAATATGATGAGTTATGTCTGTGTCGATGTCTGGGAGATTTTCTCTGGGCTGAAATTAAACTTACAGTCAAAATGTAAAGTTAATTTTTGGCTTCATTGGCTAGAATCTGAATTTATGCTCTGCCAATAGCAATGCTGGCAGGCTCTAAACAAGCTGTGACAGCCACCTTTCAAATGCCAATGACCTAAATTGTATTGGGGCTTATGTGCAGCACCATGTTCACACAGCACCAGTCATAATGGATCTCACTGTCCTACAGTCTTCACTGAGATCATTAAAGGAGGTTATTATGGACCATACAGCACCAGGGATCTATGCTAGATAGTTTATCTAACATTAAGGGTTACGAGTAGATTGGCCAGTAACACTTATATAAGGTTGCTTGTGGTTTCACTGGAAAAAAAAAAAACCACACTGCTGACAGTCTGGTCAATCGAGGACTTATTCTTTAATTTAGATACTGCTATCTGCTGCTCTATTTATACATGCACTGTGACAACCTGATCGCAAACTTC
This sequence comes from Tachysurus fulvidraco, assembly GCF_022655615.1. Classification (NCBI taxonomy): domain Eukaryota; kingdom Metazoa; phylum Chordata; class Actinopteri; order Siluriformes; family Bagridae; genus Tachysurus; species Tachysurus fulvidraco. Next base: position 3,726,899 of record NC_062529.1, read on the forward strand.
AAGGCTAACAGAGGGTCTCTAACCTAGTGCTCTCTAACCTTGGACCCAATCATGGAAGGATTCACTAAGAGTAGCTCACTGGCTGGGATGACACTAAGGCGAGTGGACATGATGTCAAGGCAGTGCATGCAACTGGGAAAATTGTCTACCGAGATACGGTGTCCTCTAAATACTTGAACATGAATACTTGAATATTTATTTATGGCACATCTCCTTGGCAGAATCGGACAGTCCAGTGGGACAGAATACACAAAAGGTCTCACTGTCTACTTTGTGTGCTTCTGTCAAAACATCATAGGTTGTGTCGATGCAGCACAGAATTCAGCAAAGAGACCACAGAGTCCTGCCGGTGTCCATTAAATGGCCAGGAAGACCTTGATTTGCACTGTCACTCTCAGTAGTGGTTGGCACAGTTTTACGGACCAGTAGACAGATGCTAGGTTATCTGCCTGAAGGCCCAAGTTCACTCTATGCTCTCAGAGAGAAACAGAAAACGGGTTAAGGCAGATAACTCCAACAGTACTTTAACATTAAGTAATATATTAACAAAAAAAAAGTACATTGAATTGTTAATTGAAGCTCTTTCTTAAACTACATTTTCCCTCAGTGGGTATATTATTGACCAAGTAGTGTATTAGCTAAAAAACTCTACAAGATTTAATTTTCCTACGGGGCGTAATCAATATAATTCATCCATCTTATTAAGTATTTCTTGACTATTGGTCTAAAGCACACTTGACCAGCAGGTAGGGGATTTTTTTTTATTGTGCTTCCAACTACTGGCAGTCAGCTCTCATGATAATACTGCTCAATATTCACATTTGTCTGTTTGGCTTACAACTGAGACAGGATGGATATAACTGAGCAGTTGTGGTTATGGCTCTTGCTCATGGACACATCAGTGGCATTAGTGTTCCTGGGATTTGATTTCCAGAGCCCAAAGCCTTAACTACCACTTCCACTTCCTTTATTTTTGGCGTTTTTAGAACTGCAAGTTGCTTATAATGCTATGTGTCTTCAAGCTTTCCTTATTTTTATCCAAAGACAGAGACAACATGTGGCTTAGGAACATTACATTTGTCTACATGTACACACACACAGTGCTGTGGTGCTTTAGAATAGCTGAATAAGTACCAGTTCTATAATAGCACATATCTGAGCAAATCCAAAGAATGTATATCAGAGTGTGTAGAGGTGTCAATTAGTCCATTAGTGGTAGTGAGTGTGCCTAGTTGTGTTTGTGTTCTAGTGTATATTTGTGTGTGTGTGTGTGTGTGTGTGTGTCAGTGAGGCTCTTGCAGAGAAAGATCGATGCTTGGGGTTTCCTCCTGCACTAAGAGAAGGCTAATTAAAGTTCACCGACAGCATGAGGAGTTCATCCAACTACAACCCACTGTGGACTGGCAGTAGAATGTGTGTGTGTGTGTGAATCAACACAATCCATGGAGATGCTGCCTGAACAGACTTTAAATGTGTCTCTACTGCTGTGTCCACAGTCATGTCTTATACTCTCAATATACAGTAGACTGTCAGAATAATGTTGGACAGAAAGTTGACGTATAGATTGAAGATGTCCAAAATGACCGACGTATAGAATTATGATGGACAGAATGACATGGTACAAAATGACGAACGGAATGATGTATAGAATGGCTAAGCACATAATGACGAGGTAAATAATTACCGACAGAGTAATGTACAGAATGACGAGGTACACAATGCTAACATACAGAACGTCGATGTACAGAATGAAGAGGTACACACTACCGAAATACAGAATGACGAGGTACATAACGTTGATGTAAAGAATGACGAGGTACACAATGCTGACATACAGAATGACGAGGTACAGAACGTCGATGTACAGAATGACGAGGTACACACTACCGAAATACAGAATGACGAGGTACACACTACCGAAATACAGAATGACGAGGTACATAACGTTGATGTAAAGAATGACGAGGTACACAATGCTGACATACAGAATGACGAGGTACAGAACGTCGATGTACAGAATGACGAGGTACACACTACCGAAATACAGAATGACGAGGTACACACTACTGAAATACAGAATGACGAGGTACATAACGTTGATGTAAAGTATGACGAGGTACACAATGCTGACATACAAAATGACGAGGTACACAATGCTGACATACAGAATGACGAGGTACACAATGCTGACATACAGAATGACGAGGTACACAATGCTGACATACAGAATGACGAGATACACAATGCTGACATACAGAATGACGAGGTACTGTACAGAATGTTGATGTAAACCATGATAATTTACACAATGACAATGTAGACACTTTCTGAGCTCTATGGCTGAGCTCTGTGTCAGTCGACAGGAGAAACACATTCTGGTCAGTCTTGTGATCATTAAAAACTTGTGTGCAACAAACAGACTTAATGGGTTAATTGGAAGTTATTGGAAATCCGGCATACTGTACTTAGGTCTACACAAAGCTAGTATTTATTTGGATCACATAGGAAATGTAAAACATGGATTAATATGTTAACTGACAAAAAGATGACTTCCTATACAGAACATTATATACTTTATGTAGGAACTCTTTTAAAAGCTATCAAAACATATATACCACATGTAGTATGTGACTTTGCCTGCTAATGCCTTAATGTTAGGGTTCAGAAAAAGCGGCTGGTTTTTATTCGAAAAGCTCTCACAAGAACGAAGAGATTTATGTGTGCTTCTCCTCTTCCCCTCATAACACAAACATCTCGCACTCTGAAATTTGTCGTTTTTTAAAATGTGTTTAATATAGTTCTTATTATTTCTACCATTAAAAGCACCACAGTAAACCGAAAAAAGCTAAACTGTGGACGTATACCGGCTGTGAATATCAAAGCGTGGAGTTCCCTGAAGTTGGCAGACGACAACAAGCCTAGCTTTGCACATTTCTCAGAAAAATGATAGTAGTGTATTTTTTTTCCTGGTTTCCAACCACGGAAATATATGTCAATATGGCCAAAGTCTGATGTGGAAATATAAAATATTGTCTACAATATTTTGGCTGTATTAAAGGAAAACGTATAATTAATTTCATATGAGAGACCTTAGAAGTGTAATGACTTAAAGGACGTGGACTCCATCTCTGTTTCCCAAAGCTTGGGCCAAAGACTTGAAACAACATCTAGATTCGTAACACTGTACATTGTGATACACGAGAGATTCTGTCTAGCCTGTACTAGCATAGGATAAACAATCCTAAATGATTCTCAGATATTTTCTATTTTTCAAATATTCAAATGTGTCAAGAGGCAATATCGATATTTTATATACGTATTGCGTTTTGTAATACATACCTTTACGGCACTGAGTTTTGTATTTGCATAATTTAATGCAACATACTTCTAGCGTCAATCATATTTATTAAAAAATGAGGTGCGATGTCAATCTGAATTCAGCTCGAGCGATTAAATTGCAATTCTAGGGTTGACTTGAGTGTAATAATAGAAAGCCAATTGTGCCCTTGTAAACACAGGTGATCCATCATATTCGTATGAATTCATGTGTATGCGCACACACACACACACACACACACACACACACACACACACACACACACACACACGTCTGTTAATCCATCCCTGGTTAGCATTCAGCTCCTCTCGCCTGGCCCTTTGTGTGTCCTCTGAAGCAGAAGCTGTTGCTGCAGGGAAATCGCAGACAGTGAAACAGAGGGCGAGAGAGAAATCTGTTTCTCTATACACTGAAGAGAATAGATGACTTCCACCAGTGTGTTTGCGGGGGGAAATTAGAAATTCTGTAAACCTCCATTTTCATCACGGGCTGAGACTAGGGCTAGAGTGTGTAATTGAGAACCGGCTGAGCGTGCCGTGTAATAGGCTGTTCCATAACTGTCCGTTTAGCTTTTCCCCTGCCCTAATGACACTGCTCTGGACTCCTCCCACAATCCTTGTTAATTCCAATCAGTGTTCCGTGGGATGGAGGCGATCCATCACTTTTAGGAGGCGAGCGAGAGAGAAGCAGATTGTCTGCGGTTCTTTCTCAGATATAATTTATAATGTTTAGTGGTGCGGGAGAGGTGCATGCTGGGACAGATGTTAGGAGGATTGCTAGTCGTCTCTTTGCTCAGTTTTCTGTGTGTGCAAGACTTAATATTGAATTATTTTTAGTTCGTCCCCACAAGAAAAAGAGAAAAGTCTGCTGACTGTGCCTTCGATATCAGATCTGACCATGTCCATAAAGACATGCAAAACTATCCTTAATGATGTCATATGACCAAGAAATATCATAAACAGTCTTCTCATAAAATAAAAGAAGCTTGTCATATATATCACAATGCCTCATTTACCAATCGTATAACATTTTGTGTGTAAAAATCTTTGTAGGCCAAAACAAGCAAAAACATTATTATTATTATTATTTCATTTGCAATCGAATAATAACAATGTGTAAATGCTTCTGAACAGAAATAAGAGCTTATACCAGAATAAAACAGGAACAAACAATAATAAACTTTTTCCCTATATTTAGATGCATCTACATTTGGCAATATACTCTGGCCAAAGGAATCTTGACTCACAGCTTTATTATATTTTTCACCTTTGCCTGGAGGATCAGCACATAGTTTATTACTATAACTTTAGAATCACACGCTAGACACCTCAGCTCCATGTTGCCTTCAGGCTGTAGTCAGCTTCAGATCAGTGGCGCTTCAGACCAGCGCTGCTCAGAGCATCAATCTCACCTCAGTGAAACACACGTAAATTTACACAACCCAGTAACACTGTAGTGTGCTTGGGCCAATGTTTATACTATATAGCTAGTGTGCTGCAGTTACTGCTTCTATATACAATATAATACATCTATACACTACAGCTGTATGTAGGGTGCTAGTGTGCTTCTATATATACACTACAGCTGTATGTAGGGTGCTAGTGTGCTTCTATATATACACTACAGCTGTGAGTAGGGTGCTAGTGTACTTCTATATATACACTACAGCTGTATGTAGGGTGCTAGTGTGCTTCTATATATACACACTACAGCTGTATGTAGGGTGCTAGTGTACTTCAATATATACACTACAGCTGTATGTAGGGTGCTAGTGTGCTTCTATATATACACTACAGCTGTATGTAGGGTGCTAGTGTGCTTCTATATATACACTACAGCTGTATGTAGGGTGCTAGTGTGCTTCTATATATACACTACAGCTGTGAGTAGGGTGCTAGTGTACTTCTATATATACACTACAGCTGTATGTAGGGTGCTAGTGTGCTTCTATATAAACACTACAGCTGTGAGTAGGGTGCTAGTGTACTTCTATATATACACTACAGCTGTATGTAGGGTGCTAGTGTACTTCTATATATACACACTACAGCTGTATGTAGGGTGCTAGTGTACTTCTATATATACACTACAGCTGTGAGTAGGGTGCTAGTGTGCTTCTATATATACACTACAGCTGTATGTAGGGTGCTAGTGTACTTCTATATATACACTACAGCTGTATGTAGGGTGCTAGTGTGCTTCTATATATACACTACAGCTGTATGTAGGGTGCTAGTGTGCTTCTATATATACACTACAGCTGCATGTAGGGTGCTAGTGTGCTTCTATATATACACTACAGCTGTATGTAGGGTGCTAGTGTACTTCTATATATACACTACAGCTGCATGTAGGGTGCTAGTGTGCTTCTATATATACACTACAGCTGTATGTAGGGTGCTAGTGTACTTCTATATATACACTACAGCTGTATGTAGGGTGCTAGTGTACTTCTATATATACACACTACAGCTGTGAGTAGGGTGCTAGTATACTTCTATATACTGTATATACACACACTACATCTCTGAGTAATACGTTTAACTTTCCTCTGTCAGTTATACTCTGACTGGCAGCAATGTGCTTCTGTGTTAGCAAGGGAGTGTGCTAGTCTGCTTGAACATTAGTGTGCTAGTCTCTGGGGCTGCAGTGAAGCTAGGGCTGGTGTTTGATTTGCGGTGGCGTGTAAATTGGAAGCTGCTCTGCAGTGAAAAGCAGCTCGTAAATAGCATGGCAGCTCAGAGCTAGACGGGCATGACTGATGACACCACAGGCCCGATGGATAAGAAACACGATCCAAATAAATATCACATCAATCTCATCAATCACCCACACCCGAAGAGAGATAGTGAGCGAGCGAGGAGAGAGAGACTAATCATTGTGAATAATTTAAAGCTACTGCTGAATGCTATTTTAGCAAAAATCTCCTGTCTTATCCAAAGAGGCTGGAAAATGAACTGTTATCGTTTTAAAAAAAAAAAAAAAAAAAAAAACTGCTAAGCCTCAGAGACAAAGCACAACTCCATGGAACCATCTAAGCACAACCAAGCCCTCATGTCTGATGTGTGTGTGTGTCTGACACCGGAGACTCCTTCCAAATGTGCTAAAGAAATAGAAAATGACATCATTTAAAATTCAATATAAAATCCATAACTAACAGTTTTGATTATATAACAACCTTCCATCCATCCATCCATCCATCCATCCATCCATCCATCCATCCATCCAATCTACTTCTCCATCATATCTGAATAACTTTCTGAACTGAAATACTGACACCATATTAGGGTAATGGATTTTTTTCCCCCTCACAGGTTTAATTCAGCCCGTAGAAGAAGGCGGTGATGTTCATAAATCTCACTCCTGAGTTTTACTAATTAAACCATTTTGAGTGAAGAACTCCCAGCAGGGTCTTTCTTCTGCTTCGATAAAACCGCTCCTGTCAAACAAGTACGAGCAGGAGTTTTGCAGTTTATTTCAAATTTAATCGAGTAAACTGTCAGCACTCAATATAAATTAACACCGAGGTGGAAAATACAGTTTGTTAAGCACAGTGTTGGTTATTAGCAGAGTGTTGGGAGTTACAGGTAGTTAGCAGTATTAGTATAAGGCCTGGTGTATATGTCTACATTGGTGTTGTGCATGGACGCCTCGAAGAGATGTCCACCCTCATAGTCACATTGCTAGAAGTATCACTTCTTACTTCTAGGGTCCAGATCATAAACACTATTTAATACACACTCATGGATGAATAGTAAAAATCATGAAAATTGCTAGCTGACTATAAAGGTTTAAGTAACTTCCTCTGAATCATCATACAATCCTACAAACATGTTTTTTGAGTTTCTGGAACATCGCATGAGAATCTAAGGATGGACAGAGAGATAGAGAGATGGATGGACAACCCGAAAATCTGACGCTTCTTCTACTCGGTGGCGAGAATACTGTATCAAATTTACCTGTGCTGGATCAAGTGCTATTTTATAAATTTCTTGTCTACCCGCTACTATCTCCAAGGCTTCTACTCAAGAGAAACCTGGCACCCGGAAATACATGAAGATAAATTTTAAAACTTAGGGCACCAGAAATCTGGCGTTTCTGAATACAACTTTCTCTGCATAGATTGTGACATTTGGACTTAAGTCTCTACGTCTGACTACAGCAGTGTAATTGTATGTGGAGTAATAGTTGTAATTTGTTGTCGGTGCTGTGGGAGTTGTCGTTATTTAGCAGCAAGGAAACCGAGAGGATGAAACAGCTAAGAAATAAAAAGAGAATAGGGAGCTTTATTACTGACACCGTTATAAATTTTCGCAGACGTCAGAGATACAGTCTGGCCGAGGAAGCGAACCTCGCGTCAGCTCGACTACAATTGGGTGCCGTGTGTGTGCGTGTGTAGGATGAGGGATTGGTTGCCTCTGGGATTCTGACATATCAGGCCCCACTCCCCGTTGCCCTCAGTTTAGCCTTCACAAGAAAAGCTCTCAGAATCGGACAGAGCTAATTTACCATCTCTCCCTCTTTTCTCTCTCGCTCTCTCTCTTCCACTGTCTCCCTCCATTTCTTTCCTGAACCCACACACACATACACACACTCACTGCTTTTTTATCTCTCTCTGTCTGTTCATTCTCATTCATCTCTTTCTACGTCCGCTGTCTTCCGCTTTCCGCTTCCCCTATCTTCTCTGTCCAAAAATCCCCCCTAACACACACATTTGTATAAGAGTGTGTGAGGTCTAGTTACAGCGCTAGTGAGGGATGGGGAATTTTAATGAGCTTATCGGGTCAAAAGCAGCTTAGTCCTCCAAGGCTCTAACAGTACGAATTAGCAAGTCTACTCTACAATAAGCTATTGTGCATATGTTGACGCTGACTGATTCATTAGGAACAACATATGCTGATAAACACATTGTTTCGTTATGCAAAAGTTAGTATTAGGGAGCTTTTCTTTATTGCGCTCGTAAACAATCCATTATACAGTGAAGTGGGAGGAGCGGCGTGGTGTGTGGGTGTTTGTGATTAGGTGTGAAATCTGATGCACAGCTATTAGACAGCAGCATGCGTGTTTATACCAGCTCAACATAGCTTAGCTCAACTACACTTCAGCACACAGCTTCTGAGCCCAACACACAACTACAGAGCCATGCACAGACCTTCAGAGCTGAACACTTAACTTCTAGCCTGACAGACCCCAACACGCACCACAGCCCAGATCTTCAAAGACCCAACACAGAACTACGGAGCACAACACACCACCTTAGAGCCCAACACACCCCAACACAACTATAAATACCAACACACCAAACTACAGACATCCACACACCACAACAGAGCCCCACACACCAAGCAAACAACTATATTGTCTGTCATCTAAAAAGCTGTACGAGCTTCTGATGTGATGAGGAGAGGAGGAGTAAAGTGAGCACAGGGAGAAGAGGAGACGAAGAAGAAGAAGAAGACACAATACGGAGGGCGGGAGATGTTTATTATTACACCAGACCCCAATGCAGCTTAGTTACAGTAAATAGCTAATACTCATTCTAACTACAGTGTTAATTGTATGGCTTGTCATACTTGTGAACAAATTTTTGATATATTTTTTTTTACTTACACCATTACACCATTTTTTTACTTACACCACTACATTACTACATTATTTTTCATTACTTGAATAAAAATGCAACAGCTGCTTAAATCAGTGTGATTTTAGCAACAAGCTATGAAAATGTACAATGAAAACAGTAGAAAATTTAGAAGAGATGTACAGTGGCACTTCAGAGCCCAACACACAACCCCAGAGCCCAACACACAACCCCAGAGCCCAACACACAACCCCAGATCCCAACACACAACCCCAGATCCCAACACACAACCCCAGATCCCAACACACAACCTCAGATCCCAACACACAACCTCAGAGCCAAACACACAACCACAGAGCCCAACACACAACCTCAGAGCCCAACACACAACCCCAGATCCCAACACACAACCTCAGATCCCAACACACAACCTCAGATCCCAACACACAACCTCAGATCCCAACACACAACCTCAGATCCCAACACACAACCTCAGAGCCAAACACACAACCACAGAGCCCAACACACAACCTCAGAGCCCAACACACAACCCCAGATCCCAACACACAACCTCAGATACCAACACACAACCTCAGATCCCAACACACAACCTCAGAGCCAAACACACAACCCCAGATCCCAACACACAACCCCAGATCCCAACACACAACCTCAGAGCCCAACACACAACCTCAGAGCCCAACACACAACCTTAGTGCCCAACACACAACCCCAAAGCCCAACACACCACTTCAGAGCCCAACACACAACCACAGAGCCCAACACACAACCACAGAGCCCAACACACAACCTTAGAGCCCAACACACAACCTTAAATACAAACAAAACAACAGAGATCCACACACCCCACAACAGAGCCCAGGACACCCAACACACACCTATACATACCCCAATATAAGTCTTCCTGGTTTCACTGCAACACTTAACGCCAGGAGGGAAACGATTAGAGGCTGTTAAAGGAACGACTGGTTATAGCTGCTGTAATGTAAGTGATAACAGGGATTAAAATGTCTTGTGAATGCTCCACAACACAACACTACATGGAACTAGAAATAGACGACGCATCATTCCTTAACAAATTTGTAATCGTAAGCCTTTGTAATTCACTGTGGTGTAAGCCAAATAAAACTCAACCAACTTCAGGGTGGGAACAGAACTCTCACAATAATGGTCCTGTAACTGAATGACCCGTCTTGTTTTATTGCACATGCGCAGCATGCTAGTTCTCACTTTTATAAATGTCTCGAGTACAGATTAAAGACGGTCAGACAATGAAGCAGACAGAAAGAAACGGTCTCAGTACCGAGGGAGAAAACTTTACTACCATCGTTAACAAAGAACTGTGTGAGAAATCCCCTAGTGAAAACTAATCAATTATTAAAATCCTTCATTTTAGACTGAAGAGGGCTGTGTGTGCTACTGCAAGCGTGTACGGATGGTGTGTGTGTGTGTGTGTGTGTGTGTGTGTGTGTGTGTGTGTGTGCGCGCGCGAGTGTGTGCAAGTGTGTGTCTGTGTGAGCTAATGGAAGAAAGGTCAGCAAGCTTTATTAACCTCCCAGCACCTCTCCACCTCACTGATAAAGTCACTCCTGACAACACACACACACACACACACACACACACACACACACACACACACACACACACACACACACACACACACACACACACACACACACACACACACTCACACACACACTTTATCCACAGCTATCCACGCTGACGTCCTCATGTTGATTTCCCAGATCCGTATTAAGTCAGATCCTGACCAATCAGAATCGAGGCTGATGTGTTAACACTGGTACAATCAGGGGTCTGATATTCCCAGGACCTCTTTTCATCAGCCTCTCTTACTGTTGTTTTTTTCCTTTCTTCCTCTCTGGCCAGGTTCTTCTGTCTCTTCTCCTCCATTAACAGGATTTTCCTCTCTTATATACTCTATGGACATGTTTTTATCTGTCTCTCTTACTCTTTTTTTTTCTCGTTCCCTCTGGCCAGCTTCTTCTGCCTCTTATCCCCCCCTCTCTCTCTTCAAAGTTTTCTTTTTTCTCTCTGACCAGGTTTCTCTGTCTATCCTTCTCTATCTACACCTTTTTCTTGTCTTTCCTTCTCTTTTGTGTCCTCTTTCACCACATTTTTTTCCTCTCCTCTATGAACAGGTTTTCTCTCTCTCTCCTTTTCTGTGGACAAGTTTCTCTTTCTCTCTGCCGCTATTAACTGGTTTTGCTGTCACTCATTCTCTGACCTCGTTTTTCTTTTTCTCCTCCTCTATATATACGTTTTTTCTATCTCTCGTTCTCTCTGAACAGCCCCACCCTCTCTCTCTCTCTCTCTCTCTCTCTCTCTCGTGTACAGGATTTCTCTTTGCTTACTCTCTCTGTCAAACTGATGCCTTTTTCTGTTTTAGTGCACGGTGACGTTTATTTCCGGACAGAAACCGTGTGTTAGTTTGATAATGTGATGAACTGTAATTTGTGCTGTGCTCGGAGTTGCCTGTGCCCTGTGTTAGTCACTGATAGTCACTGATGAGTGAGATGTGAGACTAACTGGCATTTCACGGCTCAAGCTCTTGCTCTTTTTAAATCGAGTCTGCTTGCCTCAAAATTCAACCTGAACTGTAATACCTTTGTATTTGTAATGCTAATAAGCAATGACCCAATTCTCTCCTTGTGAGAAAACAGGATTTTCAGAATGGTTTGTTTGCTCGGCCTGTCTTGCTGCTGCGGGGCTTCACCTGGGAGACAGGAGCCTCGGGGCAGCAGTCCTTATTTGCACTCGCTATTGTATTCACAAAGGGAATAAACGGAATAAATTGTACTCTGACGAATAAATAAGCAGTCAAAATAATGTCATGTGGTGTGTCTGAACATTCACGAGCATGCGGTTTGCTAAATGGGAAATCCTTTGAGTGACATCAGCACTGCCTTGCGCACATGAAGGAAGCTAAACGCTACTCTGGGGGATGTGTGTAGAGTATGTGTGCTTATAGAAGCGTGCATTTCTTTCTTGATGTTTAATAATTGAGCAGATTAATTGTCTCTAATGTGTGTGATGAGGTGTGGAACAACTGCAGCAGCGGGAGAAACAACTCGCTTCCTTTACCCCTTATACATCCCTTAAATCTTTATGTATGAGCATTGCTTGACAAATTCGCATCATTTAACCTCTCCTCCTCCTCCTCTCTCTCTCTCTCTCTCTCTCTCTCTCTCTCTCACTCTCTCTGCCTGTCACTTTTCTCTTTCCCTTCCTCTCCTCTACTACACTAATTCTCAGTGATGTCCAGCTGTTTGTGAGCTCTGTAGGAGGGAAATGACTTGTCACCTCAAAATGCAGGCTTCCTGCTCCGCTTCTGACAGAATTTAAAGATGTATACGTGCAAACCTATAGGGGGGGATCTCATGAGCACAGGAATTAATTAAGGCCTCCACAGGATTTTATTCCCGGCTCCTGGACGTCAGCGACCTTCCTCCCTTACCGAAAAGATATTATTCCATTTATTTAATATATCGAGTCCTAGTTCTCACAGAACCTCAAAGCTCTTGATATATCAAAGACTTTTACATACGGCGTTCTATAAAGCATAGTTTTACACAGAATGGCACAAGCGCAAATAAACATCCAGCGAGCAAAAAGTGGAAATGCATTGATGAGAAGAACGAGTGGACTTTCAGATTGATCTGAGCTGTAAGGAAGGATACGGTAAGTCGACATCTCTGTACGACCGAGGTGAGCAGAAAAGCATCTCGAATATGAACTCAACTGTAAAGGCTGGTGGTGGTGTTAAACTAGTGTAGTGTGGGCAAAGCACACACACACACACACACACACAAAATACCATTAAAGCACTGTTTGGATGCCTATCTTGTTGACCACCTGCATCCCTTCATGGTCACACTCCAATAAACAATGAGTTCACTTCACTTCACTGATCTCCCAGTCACCAAATAAGAATCCGGTTAAAGACCTCTGGCATGTGCGGTGGAAGCTTCCCAGCATGACAGTGTGGCCGATAAATCTGATGCAACTTTGTGATGCAATCCACCAGAATCTGAACACAAGGATTCCTGCATTCTGTATCATCAAGCACTGAGGCTGAATTGCTTTGGGAAGTAAAAGTAGGGATGGGAGTAGGATCCCAACCGTACATTACTGTGGTGTTTCACCAAGAAAGAAAGAAAGACAGATTAAATAAATAAATAAATAAATAAATAAATAAATAAATAAATAACCACCTATAGAGCCAGCAGTCCAATTTTCTCTAAATGCCCTATTCTACAATAAGGCTGTTCTTCACACCTTGAGAACAAAACCAATTTTAACAGAGCCAGTTAGTGGATAGACCACAAACCTAGATGGGTTTAGTGGTGTGTAAAATGAAAAATAAATAAATAAATCCTAAACAGGAACGTTAAGGAGGAAAATAGCCGACAGTGAGCACGTGATGCCACTGACTGCACTTCCGTTCACGTTAACAAGCCGATCAGAAGTTCAATGATAACCAGATTAAAGTGTTACAAATGGTGAAGATGTACATTTTTCAGCACATAGTGTAGACTAGTGTAGGTTGAAACAAACCTTTGCTGGGATTTGTGCCTTTATTTGCACACCGTATTAGATTAGAATAGAATTGTCTGCTTTTAAGTTCCATAAAATGCTAACAGAGTCTGCGAGGTAATGAAGGCAGCAAAGCTATTTGTGTCATCAGCAATCGGGACCGAAATTGTAAAGGAGGCTCAATAAGTGATACCTTTACATGCCCAAGTCTTTTACACTGACGGATGTCGGCTACAGGGGCATCTTGAAGAGAATTTGAGGAAATACCCACAGTGCTGGATGGTGTGGTTCTTCATCGCTTGACGTTTCTATTTGCTTGACGTTTCTATTACTGACTGCGTATTTTTCTTTTTTTTTCCAGGAAAGATCGAGTCAAAACCAAGTCATAAGGACGCTGAGACAAAGAGCCAGACCAAAAACTATTCATATTTATCCAGTCGTTACTGTTAGTGCAGAGCACCAATGGTTAGGCTGTTTTCCTAGACCAGGAATTACATCTTGTTAAACATCAAAACCAGGACTGTATTTAGCTCCATTTGGCAAGATACCAGTGTAAGATACTCAAATCCCACCCAGTCTTGTCTTGAGATTGGACTAGATTAAAACAAATAAATAAAAAAATAGCTTATTCTGTACATTCTGTAAAAGTATTGAAATGATGCCCTTCTTCCTGAAGTCAGGACCTCACTACCCCAGTGGTTCCTCGGGAGGAACTGCAGGTCTTGTTTTTTCCTACTTGAACACACTTGATCCAAAGTATTGGCTAATTAACTGACCTGCTTTATTCTGACTCAACAGGGGTGTGTTGGAGCAGAACCGATCTCTATGCCACTGAACCATTGTGTCTTTAGCCTCGTTGTGGTCTTTCGGTTCTACCGCAAACACGGGGGGATGACGGAGGCGGGGAGGGAATACGAGAGAATATCTACATTATATTCCTGTACTTTTGGGTTTAAAAGAACTTTTGATGCTTCGCAGCTTAACTGTTAGACTTTAAACTGCATAAAGGATTGTTGCTTTTATCTACAACTGAACCAAGAAAGTGACGGAGAATGAGGTAAGAATTCTGTCTGGTCTTATATGCAGTAATGAAAAGACTGATAGATGGATGGATAGATGGATATATTGAAGGAGGCTGGTTTAGTGAGGTGTAAGGTTGTCGGGTGTATGATTTATCATCAACCCCAACAAATTGCACTAACGACTGCTCTCATGGCCAGCAATGGATGGAAGAAGGGAGGGATAAATGGAGGGATAGATGGATGGACAGATATATATTTGGGAGGAGGCTGGTTTTAGTGACATCTGAGGTTGTCTGGTGTATGAGTTAACACTCACCAGATAAACAATACTAACAATTGCTCTCAAATGCAGCAATGGATAGATGGAAGGAAGGATGGATGGATGGATGGATAATGGTGCTAGTGAGATTCACGATCGTGTAGGTATGACATAACATTTAAAACCATACACACCACCACACACAACTACTCATTTATGTATTGAAGGATGGATTTATGGATGGATGTTTAGATGGATGGATGGATGTTTAGATGGATGGAGGGTGCTGTTAGTGAGGTCCAGGATTAGCTGCATTATATAACATTCACACCAATATCATACACACACAACTACCACATTTTGCACTGAAACGCACCACTGAGCAACCTATATAGTGTTTCTGTGTGTGTGTGTGTGTGTGTGTGTGTGTGTGTGTGTGTGTGTGTGTGTGTGTGTTTGGGCTCAGGTGGTAAAGGAAAAAATTAGATATGCTGATGTTGTAGTGCAACACATGGAGCAATACACACACACACACACAAACCCACAAAATGTCCATCACTTGCTTCTGTTTACCTCTGTCTGACCTCTACACACACACACGCACACACACACACACACCTGTGTAGCATGTGGAATTAGGAAAGAACACTGCACTCAGGAAAATAGGAGACTGTCTGGCCAGCTCTGGTGTGTCTCTGTGCCTGTGTGTGTGTGTGTGTGTGTGTGTGTGTGTGTGTGTGTGTGTGTGTGTGTGTGTGTGTGTGTGTGTGTATGGCTGAGCAATTGTGCCAGTCAGCAGTGCAGGGTTAGATGGCTCTGTCACCATTGACCGATGAGTACTGCAGGAGCAATGCAGCTATCCATTCTGAGAGAAAGAGACAAGGAGAGAGAGAGAGAGAGAGAGAGAGAGAGAGAGAGAGAGAGAGGGAGTGGAGGAAGGGACAGAAAAATGTAGTGAAAAGGGACAGATGAAGACAGATAAGTAAGACAGTAAGTGACAAAAAGAGAGAAGTAGAAGGAAACAGAATAAGAGAAACAGGGATAGAAATACACAGGCAGGAGAGCAGAGATGACATGCGTGCACACACACACACACACACACACACACACACACACACACACACACACACACACACGTTAGAGTAAGAGTAACACACTGAACATACAGTAGTATAGAATTCCCTCTGTCCTCTCACACACACACACACACACACACACACACACACACACACACGTTAGAGTAAGAGTAACACACTGAACACACAATAGTATAGAATTCCCTCTGTCCTCTCACACACACACACACACACACACACACACACACACACACACGTTAGAGTAAAAGTAACACACTGAACATTCAGTAGTATAGAATTCCCTCTGTCCTCTCACACACACACACACACACACACACACACACACACACACACACACGTTAGAGTAAGAGTAACACACTGAACATACAGTAGTATAGAATTCCCTCTGTTCTCTCACACATACACACACACACACACACACACACACACACACACGTTAGAGTAAAAGTAACACACTGAACATTCAGTAGTATAGAATTCCCTCTGTCCTCTCACACACACACACACACACACACACATTAGAGTAAAAGTAACACACTGAACATACAGTAGTATAGAATTCCCTCTGTCCTCTCACACACACACACACACACACACACACACACACACACACACACACACATTAGAGTAAAAGTAACACACTGAACATACAGTAGTATAGAATTCCCTCTGTCCTCTCACACACACACACACACACACACACACACACACACACACACGTTAGAGTAAGAGTAACACACTGAACATACAGTAGTATAGAATTCCCTCTGTCCTCTCACACACACACACACACACACACACACACACACGTTAGAGTAAGAGTAACACACTGAACATACAGTAGTATAGAATTCCCTCTGTCCTCTCTCTCACACACACACACACACACACACACACACACACACACACGTTAGAGTAAGAGTAATACACTGAACATACAGTAGTATAGAATTCCCTCTGTCCTCTCACACACACACACACACACGTTAGAGTAAAAGTAACACACTGAACATTCAGTAGTAGAGAATTCCCTCTGTCCTCTCACACACACACACACACACACGTTAGAGTAAGAGTAACACACTGAACATACAGTAGTATAGAATTCCCTCTGTCCTCTCACACACACACACACACACACACACACACACACACACGTTAGAGTAAGAGTAACACACTGAACATACAGTAGTATAGAATTCCCTCTGTCCTCTCACACACACACACACACACACACACACACGTTAGAGTAAGAGTAATACACTGAACATACAGTAGTATAGAAGTCCCTCTGTCCTCTCTCACACACACACACACACACACACACACACGTTAGAGTAAGAGTAATACACTGAACATACAGTAGTATAGAAGTCCCTCTGTCCTCTCTCTCACACACACACACACACACACACACACACACACGTTAGAGTAAGAGTAATACACTGAACATACAGTAGTATAGAAGTCCCTCTGTCCTCTCTCACACACACACACGTTAGAGTAAGAGTAATACACTGAACATACAGTAGTATAGAAGTCTCTCTGTCCTCTCTCTCACACACACACACACACACACACACACACACACACACACACACACACACACACACACACACGTTAGAGTAAGAGTAATACACTGAACATACAGTAGTATAGAAGTCTCTCTGTCCTCTCTCTCACACACACACACACACACACACACACACACACACACACACACACACGTTAGAGTAAGAGTAATACACTGAACATACAGTAGTATAGAAGTCTCTCTGTCCTCTCTCTCACACACACACACACACACACACACACACACACACACGGATGACCCAGGGTCGAGGTGTTACACGACTTACACTGACACCTTGCTGAATTATTTATCTGACAAGCCAACCGAGTCAGCGACACAGCCATCGATCCCTAAATCACACTCTCTGCTTCTCTCTTGTGTTTTCACTTTCACATCCTCTCTCTCTTTCCCACCCTGTCTCTCTCTCTCTCACACACACACACACACACACACACACAAATAAAGACACAGTACAACCCCTGTCTACAGCGATGGGTCTAGTCACAGATTTTGTGTCAGCATCAGGATGTAAACAGGGGGGACTGATGAACCACTGACCTTCCCTTTGCACTGGATTTCGATTTCTCCCCACATATGTATTTCAAACACGATTAGAACCCAGCGCTGTT
>NC_062529.1:3752471-3767471 GCF_022655615.1 Tachysurus fulvidraco
TGGCCATTGGAGGCTCCTGGGAGTCGAAGGGGTTAAGACCCAAAGAGCATTATTATATCAGAGGGCAATAAAGTCACACTGAAATAACCACACAACAAAAAATATTCAGAAACAGCTTCGGAATTTGCTGAAAGCAACAAAAATGAAGCAATGTTTCATTTCTCGGACTAGCATTTACTGAAAGGTTAAGCAACATCTTGTTTGTGTGTTTGTGTTTGCGTGTGTTTGTGTTTGTGTTTGCGTGTGTTTGTGTGTGTGTGTGTGTGTGTGTGTGTGTGTGTGTGTGTGTGTGTGTGTGTGTGTGTGTGTGTGTGTGTGTGTGCTTGCCGTTCCCTGGAGGAGTGATAACCCTTCCGCACGCAAATCAGTCTGAGCATGCATTAGCATTTGCAGGCCCTCCACTTAGCCTAGCCTGATAAGAGTAATCCTCTCTCTATTAAAGCAAAGTAAGCCTAGACGGACACACACACACACACAAGCACACACACACACACACACAAACGTGTGCACACACACACAAAAACTTTTTCTAAATGAATTCCAGGTGGTGCATTAATGGCTGTGTGCAATCAAAGGATTGTGGAAGGCAGAAAATGCATGAGAGAGAGGGAGAGAGGGAGAGAGAGAGAGAGAGAGAGAGAGAGAGAGAGAGAGAGAGAGAGGGACAGAGACACCAAAAGACAGAGAGAGACAGAGAGAGAGAAACAGAGAGAGAAGAGAAACAGAGAGAGTGAGAGAGAGAGAGAGAAAAACAGAGAGAGAGCACTTCTGTATTTTATCTGAACCTCTCTCCTATTCATCATCTCCCGTTTGATTCAGTAGAACACAGTGACAGACTGGATGAATGAGAAGACAACAGACAGACGCTGTGATTTACTACTGTACACCTCTAGTAAAAAAAAACATTATGCCTCAGCGCTGCCATGTCCTCTATTCTGATTGGTCGGAAAGAGCTGATTAATTTCCTCGCACTGCAGCATAATTGAACTCTTATTTATTTTCCATAACAGCAGCTCCGACAGGAATTCCTTCTATAAGCGTAAATTACAGGTTTGTACCAATACACTGTTTCGAATACGGTATTGTTTCTATAGCAACGACGTACACACGGACTTGTATAGCAGCTGCTTCATATGCATGGGGTTCAAAAAACTAGCTTCTTGTCTATACAATATATTCCACTAGATTTTGGAATGTGAGCTTTCATTTCATTTAAATGTTCTGATTCGGTTCTAGTCCCATCTCCGGCCCTGTCCTATCTTCTGTCCTCAACCTCTTGCTGTTAGACTGTTAGACCTTTAAGACCTTTTTTTTTTTTCGCTGGCTACTTGTGGATTTCAGCCATGATTTTTCTTTCTGAGCAGACTGAGCTGAGGTGGAGTGAAGAATCATTGGGGAGTGTCTTTTAAAAAAAAAAAAAAATGACTGGCATGGGGCCCATACACACACACACACACACACACACACACACACACAGAGAGAGAGAGAGAGAGAGAGAGAGAGAGAGAGAGAGGCTTAAACTATTTCTTTTCATCATGTTCTACGTATTTTTCAAGGTATTTTATACAAATTAGAATTAAAAAAAAAAAAAAAACACGAACGAGTGCTGCATTCAAAGTAAGCCCGAGCTTTACATTTCTTTCATCCTCCTTGTTCCCAGTTTCTCATTGCACTTCCTGGTTTTGACCTTTTTCTTATTACACGCCGCGCAGCGTTACGGGAAGCCGACGTGGCAGGAATTAGTTTCACTGTAGAGAAAGCCATTGAATAAACAATAAACACTACTTATAAACTGAATCACAAGGTTTCAGAATTAGACGCCGATATTTCGTGACTCTTGTAAAGATATAATATCAAAATCGAATGTTTTCAGCTTTTCTGCTCGGAAACAACACGGTTCCAAAGCGGGGCAACACTAACAGGACAAAAACCGAAGGCATAAAATACATTTTTTCCCCTAAAGCGCTCTGAGTTTAAGGGGCATCTTATAAGTTGGTATAGAACTTTGAAAGTGCACTCAGGAGTATAATGTCCTCGTTATGATTTTCACATCCAATAACAGGTGCCGAGCTTCTTTCCCTCACCTGTAAATCATCTGCACAGTGGAGGGAAAAAAAATAAAAAGGAAAAGACTCTGGGAAATCTGGGCTACAAAGCCACACAGCAATCCAACACATGAGAGAGGGCAGGTGCTTTTTTTTTTTTATTATTATTATTAATATATATATTTTTTTAATAGGCTGTCCTACAAAAAACCTCAGTACATATCTATGGCCTGAGGCGAAACAGCGCTGAGGGTTTGGGAGAATTTGAAAGGCACTAAAGGCAACACTAACTTCTTAAAATCCAGTTCTATAAAAACTTGTTGCTTGCAGTTATCTTTTATTACTTAACCATGTAAGGAAGAAAACAATCCGGCACAAAGGACGATTTTCCTGAAATGATTTAAAAGGGGTTTGCTAACAATTCTAATTTATTACTGAACAAAGAAACTTTTTTTTTCAATTCATTTTCTTGCATTCATAAAAATGACAACCTTCAGCTTGTGACTTGATACTGTGCTCATTTACTCATGCATAAACATGTATTGTGTTGTTTTAATTTAATCCCTTTATGGTTAATATGTAATTGTTGTATAAACCGAATTGTACGTTATTGTGGAACGGCTACAAGACAAGTCGCTTCCTGTTATCTCTTATATAAATGGTGCTTTAAGCGAACTTTCCCTCAACATCCTTGCTTTTATCTCTGTCTTTAAATCCATCTTTCTTTTTTTTTGACACTGGAGGCTCCTTCAAACAGTTCCATTGACAAACCATTAAAAAATAAAATTGTCGACACTATTGTGTTCATGCTGACGGCATATCTGGACTGCGCACTCGTCAGCAGTGTGGTATAATTAACACACAAAATTCTACACACTAACACAGTTTTAGCACATTTTGATGTTAAACGTATCGATTATGTTAAATCTGTGAAATCTCTCTCTCTCTCTCTCTCTCTCTCTCTCTCTCTCTCTCTCAAAATTGTCATTTATTTGTAAAACCTGTTCATAATTACTCTTCGAGCATGTGCACTCGCATTATTAACATCGACCCTTGGTTCATGTTACAACCGGAAGTACAGTCCGAGTTGTGCAGTTATTCGGGGCTGCGAGAAACACAACAGGACAGTATTTTCTAGCTCTCTGTTCGTCAATCTTAACATAAGTTATGTACAGTAAGTGCAATTTCCTCACGCTGGGTGCACTTTGCGCCATGCTACGTCAGGTTCGCATTCACACTCCATTCATTTTCCAAGAAAGTATAGCAAACTGAGCCACTTGAATGGTCGCTGGAAATGAACGGAGGGAAAAAAGAAAAGAAAAGAAAAAAGCAAACGAATTTGCTACGCTGGCCAAATACGATGAAGTCTGATTTGTGTTTAAAAAGATATTCTGTGGAAAAACAAATCATAATAAAAAAAAGCAGGTAATGTATCTATGAGGAACGGTAAATGTGTGATTATTACTATAATAAAAATATAAATATAAAGCACAACTGAAATATCATGATATAACACACTGGGGGGAAAAAACAATCCGTTATGACACGTATTGAAGAGCCTGAAACGCATTACCTCATTAGTAAGACTAATGTCCAGATCAGATGGATGGCCTGAAGAGAACACATTAGCCGGTTTTATGATTTTGCTGCTAGGCTCTGATCCTGACATAAATAACGTCAAAGAGATCTGTTAAATGCTTCAACGTGTCGAGACGCCGGTTTCTCCGAGGCTAGTTTATCAACATCTGCGTCCAAGCGCTGTGTTTGAAGATTCCATCCCCTGAGTAGAACATCCAGATTTGTGCATTGGACTGGAGATGATTCAGGTGAAAGGTTTACTTCCTCTGAAGTTTTGCGCTTTTCCTGCTTTTACAGATTTATCGTCCTTGGCCTGAAAAAAAGGCATGCAGTGATTTGAGAAACCGCGGCACTGTTATGATATTCAATCGGATTTTCTCCAGGAGTACATTGTGGCCTGAAATCTCTTGTGGATAGAATCTCAAAAGGCTGCAATTTCCAGCAATTTGAACGTAAAGGTTGCTTCAGTCGTAGGATCTCGTTTCACGTCATCTGATTCAGCTACGTTTCTCGTTGCTTCTCAGATTCTCAATATAATCTTTCCTTAGCGCTTGTAATCTTTTGAAGCGGATAGAATTGCTAGCAAACAGGTTAGGCAGCCAGTCAGATTCTAGATAATGATATAAGTTAATCTGAGGTAAAATATTATGTAAATGACCAACTTATATCATTAGCAAGAATCTGACTGGCTGCCTAGACTGTTTTTTGTTAGCAATAAACAAACAAACAAACAAACAAATAAATAAATAAATAAATAAACAAACATGCTAACTTTAATAAATATAGGCATGTTAGAAATGAACCTCAACATTCTAAAAAAAAATCTAAAACAAAATAGCTGTATCTTATAAGTTCAAGTTACATTTCAACACCTATTAAGTAGAGTATAAACCTGCCAAAATAATACGTCAGAATAGCAAAAGACAATTAGTCAAATATTTTGTACCACTAGTGTTGGGAATTTCTCTTATTTTATCATTTGTGTTGAAAAATATGAAAAAACTAACTGGAATATTTAAAAATAGCTTGCAGCTTCTGGTGTAGACTCTAACTACATTTAAAGACTAGGCTGTGTAAAGTTCTATTTTTGTGCAGGCACAAACGTAATTTAGTAGCATAACGCTGGTTTATTGCTAATTTAATCTTTTTTTTTCCCCTTTCACTTCCAGTTACTATTTTCATACTTCATTTTATAAATGTAATTGAAAAAAAAAACATCCTAAAATATCACAGCAATATCCAGTCCCTTCACACAGCACTTGTGCGTTGTCTCGTGCTTTCAGCTTTTAGGGATCTACAGTACTTCATTCGTCTCTACAAAACCTCACGAGCTTTGTCCGGTTGGATGAGGAGCATCGCTGTATCTCTATTTTCAGGTCTCTCTAGAGATGTTCAGTCAGGTTCAAGTTCGCTCAAGGACATTCGCAGACTTGTCCTGAAGGCACTTGGTGATTGCCTTAGTCTCTGTTTTCTTGGAATCTTCAGACCTGAGGTCTTGTTTCTCGTGGACCGAGGGTCCCCTGAGTGTTTTAGTGGACAGGCGACTTGTCACATGACTTCCATCTGACTGCTCTACCATAAAGATGTGATTAGTGAGGTGCTGCAGAGATGCTTGACCTTCTGACAGACTCTCTCATCTCCACACAGGACCTCTGGAGTTCTGTTGGAGTAACCTTCAGTTTCTTGATCACGTCCTTGACTGTAGCTCGTCTTCGTGGTTTGCTCAGTCGGGCTTGGAAACTGGCTCTGCGAAATTCCCTGGATTTGTTCCATGCTGGAAAATGAAATTGAAGTATTAACCAACCTTACTACTTTGCTCCAGAGATGTTGCTGGTGATTACGGCTTTGAGATTTTTTTTTTTAGCTGAAATGTGGTTCAGTTTTGAGTCTAATTTCTAGAGTATCTCTAGAAATTTCAAACTTTTCACTCCTCCAAGATTCGGTAAGGCGATCGGCTTGGCAGTTAATTAGTTACACCTTGTTCCCTTGCTCCGTTAATAGCAGCAGAGATGTGCGTTGGTGTTCACGCTGCTTTCAGGTCGTCCTGCAACTCTTTTTATGTTTTATATGTTTATATGTCTTTAACTATTAGCACCTTGTTGTATCAGCTAATTTGAAAGTAATTATCAGTCTGAAAGTGAATGGGTTAAAAACAGCATGTTGTTATTTAACAAAGGAAAAAATCGTCTCATCATTAATACGGTGAAGCTGTCTGGAAGGTTTATTATTCCCTGAACATACCTGGAAAGAGAATCTTACAATAATCATCCCATAACCACACTTTACTTTTGGTTTATAATCCTTGAAATGAATGGAAAACAAAATTGAAGAAATGAATATGATTTCTAAGCCTCATTCCAGCACATTCGGTCTCGTTTCCTGTCAGTGCCGATTTGCTAGCTGCCACCAGCTCTGTTCAGATGGTTCATTCAATATGACTCACTCATATACTCTTCATTCAAACACAAACATTGAAATTCTAATTACCAAACCACGGCACACCATTTTCCCCAGGTGTGACATTTAGCCTGGTGGATTGTTCAATAATTCATCTTTCTCATGTGGAAGGATGGAGCGGAGGGATGGGAAAAGGAGGGAGGAGGAAGAGGAGAGGAGAAGAGAGGAGAGGTGAGGAGAGGAGAGAGGTGAGGAGAGAACGATCTATCAGCGCGTGCATCCGCCTGCAAATCTCTTGGAATAAAGTAATCATTAATTCATGTGTCAGCGTGCCGCATATTGAACTCTAAAAGCAAGCGACCTTGGGCACCAACGCCTTCTCTAAATGCCAGAGCTGGGTGACATTTGGAAGGTTTTAGTAACTGCGTTGAGTCAAATTCCTGATAGAAATATATCCGCAATATTAGTCAATCTCCAGAAATACATGTCTGTGAGCAGAGAGTTTACAGAGGATTACAGACTGTGCTTTTACAGTGAGCTTGTTTTTAAAGGGTTTGCGCATATAGAAATGAACACCTTGTGCCATCGTTCCTACGTGTAATGATCGGCACAGAACAAAATTCTGCGTCTCAAATAACACGCTACACATTATGCACACTGTATGTGTTCTACCGTCTGGTGTATGGATTTTAAAAAGGTAGTATTGCCTCAAATGGAACACTAAGGATGTCTCAAATGGAACATGACAATTGACAATGGCAATTGATGGCAAATGACGTCAAACATTTTGACGTCTGGTAGCTCCACCTCTATTTCACTACGTGAACAAAGCGGCGAGCGCTGAATGTTATTTTTTTGTTGTTGTTGCTGTTG
Organism: Tachysurus fulvidraco; assembly: GCF_022655615.1. Lineage (NCBI taxonomy): Eukaryota > Metazoa > Chordata > Actinopteri > Siluriformes > Bagridae > Tachysurus > Tachysurus fulvidraco. Next base: position 3,759,365 of record NC_062529.1, read on the forward strand.
AATAAGGATGACATCAGGGTACTTGCAACAACACAACCGTAACAATAAATCGCTCGGATATACGATATACTGCTGACAGCAGGGTACCAGCTACTAGCACAGGTAAACATTTAAGTTTTACTATTTACATTTATACCACTGCCTCTATTGCTCGGTTCTGATTGGTCAGAAGGTTTTGGTTCATTTTCTATAACAGCAGCACTGGCAATTCTCCAAATAACTTTGGAATATTCTAATATCTCTAATATTATTTCTATTGTATTTACTTACACAGTAATACAGCTTAAAATCATATATCTGCTTCCTGTGGTAAAAGATTTAGTATTTGTGGAAGGAGTCTCCAATGCCAGCATCGAAACAAGATCGGCCATAACATTAAAACTACTAACAGGTGACACGAATATCATTGATTAGGGCAGGATGCTGTATATCAAGCAGCAAGTGAGCACTCGTGTTGGAAGCAGGAAGAACGAGCAAGTGTAAGGATCTGAGCGACTCTGACAGGCAGCAGATTTTGCTGACTCCAAAAGAGCAAAAAATGTTCAGGAATCGTTTGAGGAACATGATGAAGAGTTCTTGGTACTGACTTGGGCTCCAAATTTCTCAGATCGTGATCAGATTGAGCTGGAGCCGTTTTAACGACACATGGGGAACCTACATGATATCAGGCAGGTGGTTTTAATGTTATGCCTGATTAGTATATATACAGCTTGGAGGGAATTTCTGTTAAACACGCATCACCCCTCATCTCTGAATGCTTGTGCACGTTTGGCTGAGTGCTTGAAGCCTTGTTAGCTCTTGTCTGTTTGTGTGTGTATGTAATTTCCATGTGTAAGTGTGACTAACGTTGGGAATGAGAGAACAACAGATGTGAAATGAACTGAAACCTCATGTGGGTTGCATCGCATTGTAGCATTTTCATTATAAAAAAAAAACATAGTTAAAAAAATGTAATAATTTTTTTTTATGTAATCTCAGAATTCACTCACACAGACCCTGTAATGTAGAACATGACCTTGTATGCTTTCTTCTGATAAGATATTTTACATTTGGACTAGGATTAGTGTTAACATTTTATGGATTAAGGCGATACTCGTTTATCCGTTAGTAATTTCTCGTTAATAATGTAGATAAACCATCTTGTATGAAAAGTATTCGACAGTTGATATTTGCATTTGTGTCGATGTTTTAATCTTTTCTTGTACACAAAATCCAAAAGCCGTGTTGCCTTTGTTTGCTTCAGTCTATAAGAAATACAATTTAGCTCATGCTTGGGTGATGTTTAAAGAAAAGGCAGTAGCTAAATATATAACTGCAGAGGCAGAATCTAAAGTAATACTCTGGTAAAACTATGAGAAGGATTAACTCAAATCACACTGGGGTAAATTCGGATTACAGAGCAAATCATAGGTTTTCCAAAAATAGTAAACGGAAACTATTGTTTTATTTCCTACATAAATGCAAAAGTAAAATGAAGTACAGACACCTTGAAAACAGTACTTGTCTACAGTAGCAATAAAACTGTACTTTTTTACTCTGTGCTTCAAAATAGTGACTAGCTATTTACCTAAAATTATGCTAGCTTTAATGATTTAATTTTAATTTAACTTTAATTTTATTAGCTAGCTGTAATGACAGAAATAGACCTAGATAGCTAAATAGTTGCTGTTAATAGATAGCAGGTCACATGATATTTTTATATCTATAAAGAATATATGTCCCTCCCTTTATATGGGATAACTAACTTTTCTTTTATGTTAGATACCAGTGGGATTTAGGACTTGCTTCATCTCTACATTATGGGATTGATGCAGCAGCATTTTAGTGTTTTAGTCTGTTGATCTCTCTCTCACACGTCCTCGTCTGTAAACTCTGCTTAGACATTCAAGAGACGTAGTAAAAACACCAACACCTTTGCTCCGTCATCTCGTAGTTTGCTAACTGACCGAGCTGAGCGTCTTCTGTATAATCTCTGAAAAAGCTTCATAGAGCTGCACTGTATTCAGGTAGCACGCTAACACGCGGTCTCTTTACCGCTATGTTTTTAATTTCTTTTATATACTATAAAAATGTATTGCTACAGATTAATGTCTCACAGGCAGAACGACTCTTATTCAGCTCCAATAGAGGCTACCTGTCACCATTGACCTGAAAGCTGGCGTTCTGTCTACATGAATCGCTCACCAATTATCTAAATGTCTGAAAAAAAAATAGCATTTTGCAAGTTGAAGTACTGTAGTTCCAGCCTAAACTTTTCAGTCTATGTCTCTTTCTGTCTCTCTGTCTGTATTAGCACGGGTCTGTACTTTCGGCTGTGGGCTTTACTGCACTCTCGGGTCAGAAAGTTCTCCCTTAATCAAGAACCAATGAGGAAGAGTCCACTTATAATTGCATTATTAGAGCTGTGTATGTGTGTTTGTTTGAAGAAGAAGAAGAAGAAGAAGAAGAAGAAGAAGAAGAAGAAGAAGAAGAAGAAGAAGAAGAAGAAGAAAAAAACAATCTGCAGATCTATTGCTGTTAAAAAATGGTATAACTAAATGGGAGTGAAAAGTTCAGGCAGAAGTGTGTGTGTGTGTGTGTGTGTGTGTGTGTGTGTGTGTGTGTGTGTGTGTGTGTGTGTGTGTGTGTGTGTGGTGTTGGATTTTGAGGCCACTGCATTTAAAGTGTCTGCCAATGTAGGTATATTCAGCTCTAGAGTTCTTGGTAAAGATTGAAAAAAGAATATGAAATCAAATGTCTGTGGTAATTTAGCAGAGATCTAGCATTTAATTGAAGAAACTTGAGCATTCAATAATTACATTTACAATGATCACAATTATTGGCACCCCACAAGGAGTCTGTAGTGTGTAGTTTGTGAGTGTGTGAATGTGCCCTGCATTGGGTTGACACTACGACCCTGTGTATGATAAGCGGTAAAGAAAATGGGTGGATGGATGGACTCCCAGCCTGGGTAGTCTGGAAATTACCACTCATGGGCTATGTGATCTCATTATAGATGGAGAAAGTGAGGGTATTCTTCCAACCTAAAACATTAAGATCTTGACCTTGCACCAAGTACAAACCCCTGTTTTTCTCTGTATGTTTATCATGACTTATGGAAACTCGTTCTAACTACCACTATCCCAGTATCGCCTCCTATCTGGGTCTAAAAATTTCATTATCAACCCTTTAGTTCAGGAAAAACTGTCAGCCATAAGACCAGATTTGAAAGATTCTTTGTCGTTAAGAGGAACTGTCAAGGATATGATCCTATTATTTTCCTTGCTGTCAACAAGGAGACAGATATTAAAGGGAGCCAGGCAGTTCCTCTTACACTGTGCGATACTTGGAAACCCAAAACCCAAAGGATTAATTCCATTACACGACTTAGCAGAAGTATTTAGTAAACAGAAACCAACCCAATCACCAACACACAAAGCATGGGATTAAAGGGGTCTACTATGAGATTTTGTCTTTTTTCAGGCCACAGACATGTAGCAATGGAAAAGGACTTAGAAAAACAGAGTTACAGCCTTCTCTCCATGTATTCATCATTTCATTCAATGCTCTCAATACCACTGATTACAGCTGCCATTGAACAGCTAAATATTTACCAAGCTCTGTTTACAAGGTGCATAGGCTATGATTAGAACAGGACAAAGGGAGGAGGATGGCTTTTGGAACCACCAGACCATTGTAAATATCTAACTATGCCATATGAGTAAGTCAACGTACCTTCAGTTTCAGGCAAGTAAATGAGATCTTAAGAAACATGCTGGTCATATCCCAGCTTGTTGAAAACAGAAGGCTGGTTAAGTCATGATACTGTGCTTTGGAACAGAGAAGGTTAAGAGCCTTTTTTAAGGACACAACAATGGCAGTAACCCAGAGCCACCAGTGCCCACTAGAACTTAGTAGAACATGAATATTGGCCAAGACCAAGGATATTGAAAACAATTGAGAAACTACAGATTATTTAGGACCTCTTACTGTATGTCTATTGCCAATTCATTCGTGGTTTTAACTGTAAGGCAATACCCTTACCTATCTCTTTGGTCTGAAACTGCCTCAGAATAACTGAAAAATGTTTCGTCAGTGCTCCTGTATTGTCATCCAAACCCAGAAGGACTATTTCTTCTACTTCTAATTCGTCTTTTCCCGTTAGGGGTCGCCACAGCAAATCATCTGTTTGTACCTAACTCTATCCTCAGCATCTTCTACTAACACACCAATTACCTTCATGTCCTAATTTAACACATCCATATAATCTCCTCTATGAACTTCCTCTTGACCTCTTACCTGGCAGCTCCATCTCCAACATCCTTCTACCAATATAACCATCTCCCTCCTCTGTACATGTCCAAACCATCTCAATCTAGCTTCTCTGACCTTGTCCCCAAAACAGCCAACCTGAGCTGTCCCTATGATGTGCTCCTTCCTAATCCTGTCCATCCTCGTCACTCCTAAAGAGAACCTCAACATCCTCATCTCTGCTACCTCCATCTCTGCCTCGTGTCTTTTCCTTACTGCTACAGTCTCGAACCCATACAGCAGAGCTGCTCTTGTAGACCTTTCGCAGGACTATTCATGGTGGATATAGATTTGTAGGAAATTGGAACTGGTGATGTGCTTGCTAAGAATTCTGGCTCACCTTCTCGATTACACCCTTGGGTATTCATCTCTCATAAGCTGCTGACCAATGAGAAGAATTATGATGAAGGTAAAGGAGGCATCAGGTTGAGTTTTGAAGAATGGCAGCACTGGCTTGAGGGTTTTTTAGTCCCCACTGATTACTGCAACCAAGTATATTATGGCTGTCAAACACCTCAACCCACAACTAGCACACTGAGAATTATTTTTCACCCAATTTAATTTCACCTTCACCTATACACACAGATCCATGAACACAAAGGTAGATGCCTTTTTTTTTAGACTTCATGATGCCATCATACAACCACAGACCTCTGAACCTATGAACACCCACTAGAAAATTACTTATGATATGACACAAACCAATGGTACACATTTCTCATCAAGTGCTGCATCTACTGTATGAGAACAGCAGCGGGTACTGTACATACATCAGTAACTTCTGGACACTCTGGCATACTGAGTGGCAATATTTGGCCCAATTTAAACAGTTACACATTACACAAGTATTCAGACTTCTAAGACTTTAATGCCCCTTTTCCACCGAGGCAGTTTGAGTGCTGGTTCGTAGCCAGAGTCCATTTTAGAACCAGTTCTTTCTTTTTCGACAGACAAAGCACCGGCTCTGAACCGGGGAAAGTGGTTCTTAAGTAGCACCAAAATGTTGCTGGTCTAGACTTAAGAACCGCTTGCGTCAAGGGCTGTGGGCGGGGCTACTGTTAGCGCATTTGATAATGTACCTTAAGTATACTAATGTTTAATACACTTTTACTTTACCGCACTATGATCAATTATCAGCACACGTGAAAGTAGTTAGCTACATGCTAAGGGTAACTTTTTTCTGTGTTAATAATAAAATAACGTTATGTACTTTCTCGATTACAACCTCTGTTTATACAGATTACACAGAGCTGCACGTACACGTTGGATTCGCCGCATTTGGATGCCAATGTAGGTTCGCAAAGCCATGAGCATTAACAGTAAAGCAACTGTCACGTCTCCCAGCAGCGACAAACTTGCTGGGAGACGTGACACGTATACAGTGACATCAGACTCTGTGATGGCTCTCTAACCGATGGAAAGGCAAACCGGTTCCTAGAAGGTTCACAAGTGCTAGCTCTGAACCAGAACCCGGTTCTTTTTGGTGGAAAAGAGGCATAAGACCTGTCTGAGGACATTGATTCTGATTGTGGGCTCCTCTGAAGTCCTGCATCTTGCAAATTACTCTTATGGTTGTATTTAAAGTTCACTGTCAGTTCACTTCACTATTATGAACTACCTACTAAATACTAAATACCCTTTACATTCCACTTTTATGTTACGTGCTTTCATTATGTGTTGTAGAATTGTAAAGCAATCTTGCACACCAGATAGCACACAGGCAACCAGACTACAGTGTCTGAAACCTCCGAAACTATCATCAGCCCCTCACACATACATCAATAATGACCAAGAACCACCCAATTGCTCTACCCCGAGGCACAGGGGTGTACCTTGCTGGTGATGGATCAGGGCTTTGGGGGTACTATTGGTTACCTGTCACCAGAATATAAGTGCCCTTCTGGGTCATCTGAACTCTTGCATGTTGCTTATAATTTCTTACAAACTTTTTGCTTACTGCTTTATACCCCTGCTTTTCTCTTTTCTCACTGCATACATAGTCTTGCCTATTCACTGCTGGCAATTCGGAGTATTTTTTCCTCTGGTTTCTAAGCCTTCTTGGTGTAATCTTCCATTTCTAGACTTGATCCCCAGCTAGACATATTGTTCAAAAAATTTGTTAAGGTCACCCCTTCCCCCCCACTGTAAGATGCCTTGACCACTGTAAATTCCTTGCCCTTGAATCAACACTCAAGGTTACAATATTTGACATAAATCTCAGTCTTTAGTCTGTTACTTTTTTATAGTCTGTTTTATCTGGGAAGTTTTAATTTGTATGTAATCCGAATAGATATGCTTTTTTTTTTTTTAATTCTTTTGATTATTGAGATTACATTTAAATGGTAGCTTGGTTCTTTAAGTGTCATGTGTTTTCACTGGCATGACGGTTTTTCTTACGGAATAAAAAAATGCCACTGTTGATGTTTGGCTTACTCTTTAGAGGGATGATGAGCTGAGGGATGACTGGCAGGATTTTGGTGCCGCCGTGCTCCAGCATGTCATGTATACCCTGCCGGGCGAAGAACTCATACGGGTGAGACGTCTCACACAGCCCGTCGAAGAACAGCGGCAGGTAGAGGTGATAATCCAGCTTTTCAATCTCTACCTGTTCAATACACAAAAACACACACAAGTAAATCTCTATGTTTGTAAGTACTCTCCATTAAACTGACTTGAATGGCTGGAGCTAAATACTGCCTTTAATTATTAATAATGCTGCAACTCTGATCTTTACTCGGTAACTAAAAGGTAGTAAATGTTCCTCGTGGGTGCCGTAATAACGTCACATACTGTATTCCCATCATCATGGGGACATTCGGACCACACAATCAGACACACAAATAAAAATCATAGCATCACATACACAGGTGTTTGGATAAAGGTCATGCATCTCTAACACACACACACACACACACACACACACACACACACACACATACATACATACATACACACAGACTTCACATGCTGTGTGTTGGTCAGACAGTGTAAATGGAAGCCCTTTATAGACACATCTGTGTGTGTGTGTTGCTTTTGTCAACGGTTGTCAAATGTTGAGAGGGAATTTAGTAGGAATAGATGGCGGTTTGGAGAATTAACTGCATGAAACTGATATATAAATAGTAACTAATGATGGCAATAGTTGTGAAAATGCCAGAAAATTCCATCAATAACACTAAAGGAACCTTCAGTGATGCCTTATTAAGGTACCTACTATGTATCTATGCTCACTGACCCTTCTGTCAGCTGTTAAAGCACCAAACCTTCGCCGTGATATAATGTGTCCTCTAAATTCTATTATTCTAGATGAACTAAACAGCATACGGAATAAAAACTAGATCTAATTAATATTTGATAAATCTGTTTAATTGTTTGATTGGTCGATATTCGGTCGAAGTAAGATTCAACGATTGGGGCATTAATCTAATAGCACACACACACACCCACACACACACACACCCACACACACACACACACCCAAACATACCTGACCCCTTTGTCTCTGGCTCTCTTAAAGCACAGACAATCACACACACAAACACACACACACACAGTCAAACATTCACACACAAAGACACACACACTTAGAGAGAGAGCACTGATTGCTTTGAGGCAATTTCCAGGCTAACCTTGACCTTTTTGCTTTGGTCAAGAAAAATATTGGTGAGTCAGGCAGTTAGGAGACAAGAATACAAGAACAAAAGCAAATAGAGCAACGGGAGTAGGATCATCCACACACACACACACACACACACACACACACACACACACACACACACACACACACACACACACACACACACACACACACACACAC
>NC_062529.1:3772471-3797471 GCF_022655615.1 Tachysurus fulvidraco
CACACACACACAGGCAAGACAATTTCACTAGTGGCTCAACAATATCACTGGAAGTTGTTTTCTACTGCATTATCTCTATTATTGGGTTTATTCAGGACTGTGAAGAAATAAAAATAAAAATAATAAAAAAAAATAAGGCCATAATAATAATAATAATAATAATAAATGTCAGTACTATACTGCTAATCAGGTCATGTGACACTGCTCACAAAAATTTAAAAAATAAATAAATAAAACAAATAATTAAATGTGACTACTAAAACTAATACACAAGATGTATGAGAGTAAAAGAACTGTAATGTGTAGGACGGGGAGTCAAGACAGGAGCTACGGAGATATAAAATGAATAGGTCTTTAAAGATCAGTACGAAAAGCCACATCAGCATCTCCTGAGAGACGAAGAGAACTCATAGACAGAACCGAAACAGGAAAAAGCAAGCAAATAAAACACACTGTCATTATTATATACGAGTAGTATTGTGTTTTTTGGCTTGTGCAGTCAGGATGTGTCATACTCAGGGTCAGAGGTACTCTCTATACCTCTCCTGCAGCATCTGCCACTGCTCACACGAATGATTAACGATTTGTTTAAGTAGTGTTTTGCTGATTCGTGGCCTAGTTCAATATTCAATAACACTTTGCTAAAGCAAGCAAATCACCTTGATTTTGATATACCTCCAATTCTATTAAGAGAGAAAGAGACAATTATTAACAAGACATGAAAAGCAAAACATAATCCTAACGTAGGATTTTTTCTTTTTGTGTTTCCTGACTTAATCAAGGAAAAACCTCATGATGAAGAGGTGGTGTGGGTGTGGCCCTGCTGTGTTAGAAGAGGTGTGGGTGTGGTGATTCTGTGTTAGAGGTAGTGTGGGTGTGGCCCTGCTGTGTTAGAGTTAGTGTGGGTGTGGCTATGCTGTGTTAGAAGAGGTGTGGGTGTGGTGATTCTGTGTTAGAGGTAGTGTGGGTGTGGCCCTGCTGTGTTAGAGTTAGTGTGGGTGTGGCTATGCTGTGTTAGAAGAGGTGTGGGTGTGGTGATTCTGTGTTAGAGGTAGTGTGGGTGTGGCCCTGCTGTGTTAGAGTTAGTGTGGGTGTGGCTATGCTGTGTTAGAAGAGGTGTGGGTGTGGCCCTGCTGTGTTAGAGGTAGTGTGGGTGTGGCAATGCTGTGTTAGAGGTAGTGTGGATGTGGCCCTGCTGAGTTAGAAGAGGTGTGGGTGTGGCCCTGCTGTGTTAGAGGTAGTGTGGGAGTGGCCATGCTGTGTTAGAGGTGGTGTGTATGTGGCCCTGCTGTGTTAGAAGAGGTGTAGGTGTGGCCCTGCTGTGTTAGAGGTGGTGTGGGTGTGGCCCTGCAGTGTTAGAAGAGGTGTGGCTATGCTGTGTTAGAAGAGGTGTAGGTGTGGCTCTGCTATGTTAGAAGAGGTTTAGGTGTGGCACTGCTGTGTTAGAAGTGGTGTGGGCGTGGCCCTACAGTGTTAGAAGAGGTGTGGCTATGCTGTGTTAGAGGTGGTGTGGGCGTGGCCCTACAGTGTTAGAAGAGGTGTGGCTATGCTGTGTTAGAGGTGGTGTTGGCGTGGCCCTACAGTGTTAGAAGAGGTGTGGCTATGCTGTGTTAGAGGTGGTGTTGGTGTGGCCCTGCGGTGTAAAAAAGGTGAAAGGTGTGTGTGGTGTACAGTAATTGCAGGTGTGGGTGCATGCTTCCTGTGTTAGGTGTTGTGGGTGTGGTCGAGGTGTTAAATGAGGTGCACAGTGGGCTGATTAACAAGCCCCAGGCGGCAGTGAACACTCCAGCCCATTACACATGCTCATCTGATCCCTTCATTTTTTATTTAAGCCACATGTCATGGCCTCTATGTAGGGCACTTTATGAGAGTTTAAATTTTAAACACGGTAAAATTGACTGGTAATAAATATTCCACACCATTGGCATCAGAGACCGGCTAACACTAGCACTACTTTTGGATGGCCTTTTCAGGTAAGTGGTCCTTCCTGGTGACGAGTATTTACACTTTACCAACGGCTGACTTTGACAGAGCCTCATCCAGGCTCTTCCTTTCTGGGAAAAAATGGATGTCTGGAAACATTTTCATTATCAGGCAAACTGGCTAAAGGTGACCGGTGAGATGTGAGTATGAAAATACTCACATTCTTCCCAGACCCATGGGTTAAGAAACTGCTAGGTAAGTTTAGTTGCACTTACTTTTACCCATTTGGCTGACTGTAGACGGTACAGTTCTAGAAAAAGAATCGATTTGGCGGCAGTCTGCACTGGGGTCGGGCTGCGTCTTGCCACTCAGTGTGCTACAGAAAATTCTGAGAATTTCTACAGCACATTTTGCAGCTCACAAATGAACAAAACTGTCTGAGAGAACACTTAAACTCACTACACAGACAGAGTGGATAAAGAATGATGAAGGCTGAAGGTCCTTAGGAGCAGTGTTATTCAGACATCTGGGAAGCCATGAAAGAGGAAGATGAGGACGGCCTTCGTCATGGACGAAGATAAAGGGCAGTTAGACAGAGACAGAAATCTACTCGATGGCTAACAAGCTGCTCGCAAGACAATAAAGACTTCCTCCACACTTGAGCCGGTCTAGTCGTTCTCCTCTGGTCTCCGTCATCAACAAGGTGTGTCGCTCTCTCACCGTTCTGTGTAAATCTCATTCTAACGCCAGCCGACGTGTTCTGCAGGTCATCTGGATTCGTCGGCTTTCTGTTCCTCTCTATTCCTTTCCTTCGCTCTGCTCTCCAATGCAAAATAAAGGTCTGAATATTTGTGCTGCCACTCAGACAGCCACTCAGCCGGAGTGTCTGAAAGAGCGCTGCTACAAAGTAAACCACTCTCTCCTCCTGTCTTCCTGTTCCTTCTCTCTCTTTCTTTCTTACTGCTTTGTTAAAACAAAACAAGATTGATTAAAGGTCAGGGTTGGCGGCCGTTCCCTTGAGACGGGCCACGCGTCTGACTTTACCTTGCCGAGCATCTGTAATTGATAAGAATGACTGCTGCTCGTCTCTTTAACGACAAAACGCACGTCGCGTCGACCTGCATGAGGGGACGGGGAGGAGGGGTGGGGTTGGTCGAGAAGAAGAGCGAGTGGATGAGTCCGCAAGGGCACGGAGATTAAACGCAAGGGGAAGGAAACAATGGCTGGAATTGTGATGAGGCAGAGCATTCAGTGGTGAGTAAATTAATTAACCAGCTAGCAGGTTGAAGGGCGCAGGGACACCTAGTCGTCACTACTGACCTTGCTCTGTCCCTTTTCATGTAGTCACTCTACAGATGAAAATTCCAGAGTGAGAGAGAGAAATGAAAGAGAGGCTGGTGAGAGATTTGTAGCTGCGATACCGTAAGCGAGATCTTGCTTCATTAAATTTGGACATCATGGGAATTAAAAAAAAAACATACCTGCGCTCGGCTAAGGTGGAAAAGTCAACAGGTTTATTTTTCTAAATGATTTATAGATAGATCAAAATCCTGAATAAGAGAATTCCTAGATCAAGGAGGACTAGGGTTTGTCAAAAAGAACTGGAATGGTGACAGGAATGGTGAGCAGAACGTCTCAGAATGCACAGGAGGATGGTTACGACAACAGAAGATGGCATCGAGTTGATGTGTGTGTGATGTGGAGAGAGAGAGAGAGAGAGAGAGAGAGAGAGAGGTGGAGTGCAGCAGCTGTACTAGTCTTTCCTCATCAGCGTTTCCCTTCCCTTCATTTATGTCAAGTAGCTGACAGAGCAGGAGCAAAAGGAGTACGTGAGTACACACACACACACACACACACACACACACACACACACACACACACACACACACACACACACACACACACACACACACACACACACAAACACACACACACACACAAACACACACATCTTTAAAGATCGAGATCCTTAAACCAAATAATAACAATTTCCACTGATCATACTGTTCATAAGGTTACAACAAAGCAGGATACTCCCTGGACGGAGTGCCAACCCATCGCAGGGCACACACACGCTCATTCACACACTACGGGCAATTTTTCCAGAGATGCCAATCAACCTACCATGCATGTCTTTGGACCGGGGGAGGAAACCGGAGTACCCGGAGGAAACCCCCGAGGCACGGGGAGAACATGCAACCTCCACACACACAAGGCGGAGGCGGGAATCGAACCCCGACCCTGGAGGTGTGAGAAGAACGTGCTAACCACTAAGCCACCGTGCCCCCCTTGGGGAATTGTGTTGTCTTTTTGTGCATCAGGGGACAGGGGACAGTCTAACTGCTCAGTACAAATGAACATTTCTCACGAATGTCACGTATACCATAACACGCAGTATTAAGAGCTGAGCAAATGTAAACTTTTAAAGTGGTTCGTTTGCGTAAAGCTATTCTTATTGGCTCTTGTGGTCCCTGTCGTATGCACAGGTACGTCATAGGTAGAAATATTCTGGCCATGGAATGATTTTTCTTCATTGTTGGTTGTTTGACAAAATTCATGCACTCCAGACCACTACACATTTATGCCTGACACTGCAAGTCTTTCTTACCTCAGCATGAACCATGCATGTATCCTATCTAAGCTGTGACCCTAAATCCTGAATTGCTTCATCCCCTGTACATACGCTCTACTGAACACCAGCTGAAAGACTTGTGGGAAGCAGAAGGACCCTTCTGAAGCTGAGAACAGAAGCCAATGAATATTTAACTTTGGCTACAAAGAGCAAATAGAGAGAGAGAGAGAGAGAGAGAGAGAGAGAGAGAGAGAGAGAGAGAGAGAGAGATAGAGAGAGAGAGAGAGAGAGATCCATTTTCTTCTAAGCTTGCAGATCCCGACATACAACCTTCTCACACAAGTTCTCTCATGGTGTGCTCTTACACACCATAAAGAACCACCGCACTTCACACACCTCAGACAACCTCTAAAGCACTCACACGCTCGCAGACTCGTACACTATCCCATGGAGAGAGTGATGAAGCAGGGAGAACTATAAGCTTGGAATGATAAGAAAAGATTGACAGAGAAGTGGGAAAGGAAAGAGAAAAGGAGCGTGAAGCATGAAGGGCAAACGTGTCTGAGAGAGAGAGAGAGAGAGAGAGAGAGAAACAGGAGTGACAAGGTGCATGGTGAAGACACACACACACACAAACACACACACATACACACGAAGGCATGAGGGGGAAACGGAACAAAATACAGAAAGGGAAAGAGAAAGATGGAGGAAAGAAACAGTGACTCTCTCTCTGTGGGGGGGGGGGGGGGCATTGTAAAATGCAGTGATTTACAGACACACATCAACTTCCTGCCCTTCCTTCCCTCTCACACACTGTCAGACAATCAATGCGGACGTTCTTACTGATTGATACCAACCTTTCTTCTGTGTGTGTATGTGTGTGTGTATGTGTGTGTATGTGTGTGTATGTGTGTGTATGTGTGTATGTCATTCAAAGTGGCACACAGTAACATTGAATTTTGTCTCGAATGTTAGCAGCCTTAGTGGATTCTAATCTCCACTATCAGCACCCACACTCGTGTCTCCGTGTGTGTCAGGCATCAGATCAGCCCACGTACCAAACTGACGCTGGACCAAAAGCAACCTATTAATCAGGTGGAATCGGGCGCGTCTCCTAACGTAATGAAAACGTGCGGCCGATGACCTGAACCGAATGAGCCTTTATTCTGCAGCTGATTGGTCACAAGGTGTTTCATTCCCCATAACAGCAGCCCTGATAAGATCTCCAGCTGTAACCGAATTCACACCTTTATATGAAAGCGCTTCTTCTGACACGGGTTTTCGGCAGTAGTTGGTTCTCAGAGCTGCGTAGGGTAGACGTGATACATTAGCTAATGTTGGAAATAAAATAAAAACAAACAAAACAAAACAAAAAAACACCTATAATCGTTTATATCTAAAAAAAAAACAAAAAAAAAAAACATATGGACAAACAAATCTCTCAGTATAGTCTCAGTTTTACAGAGTAAATGATATCAGGAACTTTCTTTTGTTGATGTTCCACTACATGGAACTATAGATGTGGAACAAGCTCTGTGTCCAAACAAGTTATCAAGATAATCTTCAAAAATGGAGGGAAAAAAACTTCCAAAAAAAAAAAATCATGTGGCATTACTGATTTATTTTATTCCGTAGAATAAACCATGACAATATCTTGCACTTGTGTTACCCAACCACAGCCCTTATTTCAGGCATTTAATCAAAAATCCTTTTCAATAATGAATCACTCATATACAGTATACAGTAGTCTCTATGCTTCTGTGGGAAAATGAGAAAAAAATGTCTTAAAGAATAGAATAGTTGTTTTGTCTTAACACACAAAGGTTCCTTCTGTCTTATAAGGCCAGAGGTCAGAGGTCAGGTGCGTGTGTGTTGTATTTTACATTGTGTTTAAGGGCAAAATGCCTGCAGCCTTACAGCCCACACACACCTACACACACCTACACACACCTATATATGCTGTATACATCTGTGAATGCATATCTAGTACCACAGATATGCATGGGAAGTCGTGGCCTGGGGAAGTCATGGCCTAATGGTTAGAGTTTGACTCCTAAACCTAAGGTTGTGGGTTCGAGTCTTTGGCCGGCAATAAAACGACTGAGGTGCCCTTGAGCAAGGCACCAAACCTCCCTCTGACTGCTCCCCGGGCGCCGCAGCATAAATGGCTGCCCACTGCTCCGGGTGTGTGTTCTCAGTGTGTGTGTGTGTGTGTGTGTGTTTACTGCTGTGTGTGTGCACTTTGGATAAATGCAGAGAACGAATTCTGAGTATGTCACCATACTTAGCTGTATGTCACGTCACTTTCACGTGAAGGATGTGCGCATACAGTATGTGTATTAAGCACCAGACGACACCAAACGTGAGCGTGTGCATGAGGGTCACGTGAAAAGTCTTTTTTTTTTTTAACGACGCTTTGAAAAAGCAGGGAGCACGAGCACAATTCCAGTCTGGATGCACTGTTTACACTGTTACTCTAAAACCCCTGATAAAAGCCAACAAAACATCGACCGGAGTCTCCTCACAAGAATACGCTGAGAGAGAAGCGTCTTCCTTTATTTTCTGTCTCTCTAATTGGATTAAGCGCTGGAATATTAAAGCAGATGTAAGAATGTGCTTTTGCAACAAAAGCCTCTCTCTTTCCCATCATGCACTGAATCACGCTTGCAACACAACACCGCTGTTTACACAAAACCCTTACATAAGACACTCAGTTGGCATCTCATCACTCACAATTGATTACTCCTTTTGTGTGTGTGTGTGTGTGTGTGTGTGTGTGTGTGTGTGTGTGTGTGTGTGTGTGTGTTTCAGATGGCACTGCTGATATTTAACAGTGAGGTCACACACCTGAATTCACCAGAGTGACTCAAGTTGTGAAAATTTTCTTCATCTGCATTTCAAACGCTCCACGCTGAGAAGAGAAGAGTGGGTGTGCGCACGCAAACACACACGTACACGCAAACAGAACAAAATAACAACAAGCAAACACAAGTAGAGAAGCAGAAAAAAAAAAAAAAACAGGCTCGGATACGGATACGACAACGACGGATCCAGCTGTGGCGCGTTCACGTCGGTCTTTCGGGTCCGCCCCGCGTGACGGCTGCATACCTGATCAAACACGATCCCTTTCTCTCTCTTTCCCTCTCTCTGTGTTAAAAGGCTTCATTAGTAGGGCAGAATCGAGCTATCAGCTGCAGTTTTCGCAGGCTTCCGCAGAGAGGGGAAAGGAAGAAAAAAAAAAAAAGGATTTGATGTGAGATCTAATAGAGTGAAGTGCCACAGCGTGCTAAGCTCAGCTACGAGAGCCACAGCTAATGGAAACCTGACCTGCAGCGGAGCAGCGAGAGTGCTGAGAGAGAAAGCCAGGCCGAGGAGGACTGAAAGAGCGCTTCTGAGGGCAAAAGCTGAGCCCTGAGTACGGACGTCTATGCCGGCTGGTTTTACAGCTCATTCTCAAGGCGCCGGCTAACATGAAAGAGATAGAGGTGGAGGGCAGGAAGAGGGCAGGAAGGGATGGAAACAGTCAGCGTGAGACAAAGTTGGACTGTGAAATGGAGATCAAGCTCTTAGTACTAACTCGAGAACTTTAAATCTCTCCCCGTATCTTATTTGCAAACCCCCCCCCACCCCCACCCCCTGTTCTGTGTAGCTAATGTCATTTGTTTTAGTTACACTACAGTAGGATTAGATTCTAAAGACAATATAGTTATTTTCTATTCTGTTCTAAACTATTCCTTAAGCAGAGTGATCCATATGCAAGCAGGAAGCCTGTCACACACACACACACACACACACACACACACACACACACACACACACACACACACACACACTAACTCCTGGCTATGTCTGCATTACGACTATAACTTTATACCTGCTGAATTCTCAAGTCTGGTTATTCTATAACTCCACTTCACAGGGTTATATGAACTTATATGCAAACATTTGAATGTACTGAAGAAAACACAAGAGATCGAAACTGGATAGAAGATGAAATCTGAGCAGTTTCCACACGGGACTTTTCGGGCTTTCTGGCGATTTATCGGCTAGCAAGTTGGCAAAGGTTCCTAGCGATTTCTTACCTCAAGCGGCAAGGGTTGTTTGACAGTAAACGTGCACGTATATTAAGTAAAACGTGTGATGTTGTACAGTGACTAGTGCGTTTCATTTTGACAGCCTGGGTCTGTTAATTCCGTGTATAGATCTGATTCTGATCTGATCTGTTAACCTTGTCCGTGTTAAAGTGGGTGTTAAGTGTATGTGGCTGATGCTGGCATCTGAAAGGTTATCCTTGTTAGCTTGATTAAAGCTTTAAATGCACTGTCATGAGAAGAATCGATCAGCCTTATTGATCCGTCTCATCAAGAGGTCACGCGCCGCATCTACGGGGCTTATAAACATTAGCTTTGTAACACACTGCATCACACATCTATGGTAAACTTTAAAAAAGAAAGAGAGAGAGAGAGAGAGAGAAAGAAACTCTCCAATGCTGTTAGCTAGTAAAATTGATTTGTGTATGTATGGATGTATGAGAATGGGCCTGCATTGGAAAGTGCATTAACTGTGTATGGTATGTGTCCATGATGGATATATTTCAGGCACTTGCTTGATATTACTTTATTGATTGATCAGTTATCCAAGATCAGGATGCAGATGTAGATCTGCCTGAAAAAATAATTACATGTCCTTCAGAATCCCTTGTAATCCAATCACAACAAGGATATTTTCTCTCTCTCTCTCTCTCTCTCTCTCTCTCTCTCTCTCTCTCTCTCTCTCTCTCTCTCTCTCTCTCTCCCTGTCTGTCTTTGTCTCTCTCTCTCTCTCTGGGTCTCTGTGTCACTCTCTCTCTCTCTCTCTCTCTCTCTCTCTCTCTCTCCCTGTCTCTCTCTCTCTCTCTCTCACACCCTGTTTGTCTTTGTCTCTCTCTCTCTCTGTTTCTCTCTCTCTCGCTCTCTCTTTCTCTATATCTCTGTTTGTCTTTGTCTCTCTCTCTTTCTGTCTCTCTCTCTTTCTCTCTGTTTGTCTCTCTCTCTCTCTCTCTGTTTCTCTCTCTCTCTCTCTGTTTCTCTCTCTCTCTCTCTCTCTCTCTCTCTGACTGTTTTTCATTTACCAAGGTACAGTTAAGGGTTTAACCTTGTTCCACTGCAGTGTTCCTGGTCACTGCATCCAGAGGTCATCACGTCTGACCCCAAGTAAGCCTTCATACAGCCACACTGTATGCACTGTATGCACAGCAACGCAGACGGACTCAAAATATCTACGCACCAAAATTCGACAAAACACACACACATCCAGACAAAACACATCTAATATCAAAATAGCCACACAGTGAGTAATAAAACATTTACACATCCAGACACAATAACACACTGGTGTTAAATCTCAACCCTGTCACTGTAATACAGCACACATGTAAAACCACGAAAGCTACATGTCTCAAACTTTACTGCTTTAAAAGTAATGCACACTTTAATGGTTTAAAGGTTAGAATCTAGAACTGTCGTGGATCCATAAATAGTTAAAGGTTTACCGAGTTCGAGTGCATAACAATGGTTAGACGGTTAGTTAGACCGTGTGAAAACGGTGTCAGCTCTCAGCACTATGCAGGCAGCCTGTAGAAAGCCAATGATAAACAGGAGTTATGATAAGAAGTGAGCATCATTTCACTAAGCATAGTGAAATGCTGTACAGGTTTATGGGCTGGAAATGAGCTGAGACAGCTCCTGCCTCTGCCTTCCTGGGCATTTTGCATTTTTCTAGCTGTGCTTTAGGGAACAACAGACATTCTGACATTCATAGACAGGGAAAAACTAAAGAATTTGAGAAATTTCAATGAAATTGAAATCAATGAATATAATAGTTGTGAAAATGTACACGATAATGAAGTGTAGTATATTAATATTACTCCAGAGTGGTGTTGAATTCTCAACTCTGATTGGTCAGAAGGTGATCATTCCTATTGTAATGCAAGAACTGAACAACTTAGACAGGAACTTGTACGATGGATGCTAAAATAAAATCGGTAACTGCTGACATGATGAATACACCTACAGGGAAATGTTTATTTACCGTTGTTAGAAGCAGTTTGGGTGTCAGAGTGAAACGTAAAGATGAAGCCGTTTATGATGACGTTGCATAACTGGAAACCTCGCAAAAGGTACAATGGCAAGGTGTTGACTGTTTCCTTTGTAAATGTAGGGTTGGAAAAGAAGACAATACCCAACTCTTGGGCTTCTTATCTATAGAGTAAGATGGTGCTTATTGACATTGAAATCTAATACATTATATGGCCAAAAGTTTGTGCAGCCCCTCTAATTATTGGGATCAGACGATTTGCATAAAATCAAGCATAGACATACAAAACAAAAAAAATCTCAATATACAATCACTAGATCGTACTGAAGCGACTGTAAACACAGTGACTTTAAACACTTCTGCCCTGCTATACCTCCCCTGGCCAACTGTAAGTGCTTTTATTGTAAATTGAAACAACTTGGAGTAACAACAGCTCAGCCATGATGCGCAAGACTACGCAAAATCCCGAAGTGTGTCAAAATCTCATATCCATCGTTGTACCGCTCACTACAGTGCTTCGACCTTCCACCAGATACAACGTCAACACAACAGGTGTGCATTAAGAGCTTTATTATTTGGACAAGCAACTGAACACAAGTCTGAGATCACGACGCTAGAAAGAAGCCTCGGTGTAGCCTCGCTTCTCACAGCATTCTGTCTATTTTTTCTTAACACCACTGGTAACGCTGTTGCGCTTGGGTCCATAAAAATCCATAAGAATCCACCTTGAAACATTTATCAGCAAATAATCTGATGTGGTTGGCGAAAACCTTATCTTGATGTCTTTTATTCTCTGAAAGACAGGGGACCATAGCCCATTCCTGGAAGCATCACTGTTCCATTGTTAATGTGTCTTTTTTTTTCCCCCTTTTCTGTGTCTTCCCAATTCATAATTGACATAATTGCATCCTGTCAAATTTTCTGCGTTTAAATGCAATGCTGTAATCAGTGTGAAGGCGACTGTTTATAGATGACAGACAGCCTTGTGTCCATAATTTGAGAACCTATTTTTGCCATAGAAATGTTTTCGTCTCTGCCTAATAAACTAAAGGTGCCTTATATTGGAGAGAAATGTATATACTGTATATACGACCTCTACCAACATGGAGAGGAACCTCAAGAACTGAAACATGTTTCTCTTTAGCATGTATCTCGATAAGAAGTAAAGTTCTACCATCTGTATCTGATTCCAAACTGAATTGATTCTGCGTTTATTCGTTTCAACGCAGCACATCCAATAACTTGATCCAATTGTGTAGAAAGGCTTTACACATCTTTATTCATTTACTGAACTGGCTCCTTACACAACAGGATATTTGCAGGAAGTTAGCCAAGAGAGGATTAAATCCAAACAAGACATTTCTATGCTGTGTTTTCTACTTTTTGGCTGCTTAGTACTGTATAATTCAGCTACAGCGCCCTCCAGACAAGGCTGATGTCACCAGGTTGTGGCACAGATCTGATCTTTTTTTTTTTTTGCATGTGGCTCTTTATTGGATGCTTATTAGATTTATTTGTGACCGTGTGCAACATGAATGAGAAGATCAGAATCATTTCCCCCTTATGTGCATGTGCAGATCAATGACGTCATCATGAAGTGTCATCAGCGTGGCACAACAACCACCATCGGCATCGGCTAACGTCGGTGAAACAACCGGGAAATTGTTGATTATTTTGATATTTGGGGAAATTAATGAATTCGAACAAAGCTGAGGAAATAACTGGCCTGAAGACACAGAAGACATTTTTCGGAACGATATGCATGCATTTCCTGTGATGGACAGGTTCTCTGTAAAAAACAGCAGAGAAACAGAAAAAACTCTGCAAAAGCTTCCCATCTTCCCTTTTCTCACCTTCTCGACCTGATCATGAAGAGGTTGAGGTGTGCTGACCTCCGGAGTAAATCTAGTCACGTCTTCATTCGTGTCTTCATTTCAGTTCAGTAAGTAAAGACTGCGCACGTGTTCTAGCGTGCCACCTGCTGAGTCGCTCTTCACTCCGCTAAGCAGCTCACAGCGCCGCTCTTCACTTCACCTCCTTCTTCCTCGACTCCTTGGCTTATCTTTCCTTCTGCTTGAGACTTCCTGTTTCTTGCTCTCTCTCCCTTTTAGTCTTCAAAGGAAGTTAGTCTTCAGCCTCATTAAGGTAATTGAGACAGAACATCGCAAGGCTTAAAGACTGGAAAGGAGCCACCCATTCAAACGAGCACTTAATCACCTCGTTGAGTGAACTGTGTGTGTGTGTGTTTGTGTGTGTGTTTCTGGAACTAACGCTGGTGCACAATGTGAGCTGAATTCCTCCTGTGTTTTTTTTTTTTTCCACACCACTCATTCAGGCACAGCAGTCTCACTATGACCAAAAGAAACAGATTTAAAAAACCTTGAACACACCTGATGTCATAATTGCGACTTCTTGACTCGTAAATACGACCTGTTCCCTGATGTCAGATTTCCTTCCTTTAATTAGCATGTTAAAGCTAGGTGTCGATTTAATGTAGCATCTGTCAGGATGTTGGGTTTTTTTTTGAGTGTCACATGATTGCCTCTCATTGTATATGTATATTTTATCTAAAGGAAATATATTGGGTCACATCCGAGAGCCTGAATCGGAGATATGAATGGGGGACAAAATAAAAAAGAAATAAATAATAAATGCTGATGGTGCAAGAAAAGGCGAGCCGTGCCAGCTCAGCGGTTTATAGATGCTGCTTACCTGAGGCCAGCAACAACACATTGCTGTGCACACACACACACACACACACACACACACACACACACACACACACACACAGAGTAATGGTTGTGGAGGGTAATAGGTGTGGTTTAGCAGCAGTTCTGGGTCAAGTCACTACCTTATTGAAGTTTGAGTCATTGTGAGACCTCGCAAACTCATCTATAATTCATCACTTTAATATACGCTTAGAGCAGACGTGCTCATAGAAACTTACACTAAACCTTGAAATGTCAAGCGCGTGAACACACACACACACACACACACACACACACACACACACACACACACAGACACACTGGGAAACACTTTCTTACAAATATTCTCCCTAGTGTATGGAACGTGGGGGATTGTTATAGATTAGTAGTGAGACTGTAAGGGTCTGTGTGTGTGTGTGTGTGTGTGTGTGTGTAACAATAATGCACTACAAGGCATTGGCAAGGTAACGCACTGCTTCATCCTCATCCCTTGCTCCATCTCCGATACGAGAGTGAGTCAGAAGGACAGAGAGATGCGGTGCTTGTGTTCCCAGCTTTGTCCTTAACTGTCTCTTTTCCTCTCTCTCTCCCTTTTTGAAGATTCTGTCTGTCTGTCTGTCACTCTTTTGTCCGTGCATTCAATCAGCTTTTGTAGTTTTTTGTCTCCTTCCTTCCAGTCTGTGTGGACACACACTCAAACACACACAGAGGCCTGTCAGTGTAAGAATAGAGGACATCAGTACAAATGCAGAAGTGAGCTGCATCTCCACAGTTTGGCTGAGCCTGTCAATTGTCAATCCGTCGCGCCCCCCCCCCACACACACACACACAGCCCTCGCAGCCGTTCAGTCGGCTGTGTGTCGTGCTCCTGATGCAGCTTTTCTCTATGCACACTATGTGCAGATGCAGAACAATGACATGCCACATTTAAAGGTATTCAGCCACTAAAACCTTATTATGGGACTAAGATTCAGGTGTTTGCTAATTTGCAGGTGGAAGGTTCAAGGAACCACAACTAATCGTTCCCCGGACAGGTGCAGCACTGATTTCACAATGTGCGTTCAGACTGAAAGATAAAAGCCAGCAGTCACTCGAAAAGAGTTGTAGGACTGCCTGAAAGCGGCAGGAACAACAGTTACACAGGGAAGACTAAACGATTCCGAGAACACCAAAGTGACGTTTCAAACAAACCACCAACCCCAGAAATACAACCGCTATAACTCAACAAGTCCTTGCAGGGTCTAGCCCATCTCCTGACTTGAACCCCAGTGAAAATCTATGGAGGGTTTTGGAATCGCAGGTCCTTCAGGGGTGACAATTAATTTAACCCCAACGCTACAAAAAAACGAATTATTGATCTAGACCAGTGGTTCCCAAACTGGGGTACGTGTACCCCCGGGGGTATGCCACGTGACGGAGGGGGTACACGAACAAAATGCTGAAATGTACTGTTAATGTAATTATACCGCACCTAATATTCAACCAGACTAAATATAAAGACGTGCCCCCTCTAGTGTACTCACAGCAAAGTAGCCAGGTAGCGCCATAAAAGGTCAAATTCATGACATCCAATCAAATTACCCCATCTGCAGTAAACAAAAATCTGTGTCCACTCAAGTGTTATGCTTAAGTGCACGTCTTTACGTATCGCATGTAATTCACAGTTTTACGTCGCATCGCTGATATGGCAGAAGATGTTTTAAAAAATTTATAAGCGATTTATACGCTTTACTCAGCTGCTGGCATATGTCCGGTATATTTATGATGATATTTTCCAGAGACGGACAATGCAAACAACTGGATTTGCCATCCATTCTCTGCCACCCCACAGCACACCTGCCCATTTCTGAGCAAGAGAGTCATATTGAAATCTCTACGAGTGACGCTTTGAAAATTGAATTTACACAAAAATCACGCAGAATGATGTTAAATCCCTGGAGGGGTACGTCTCTGTAAAAAGTTTGGGAATCACTGATCTAGACTTCCAAACAAAATGTTTTTAACAAAATATGTTCTTTTTCTTCTTTTTTACTTCTTCATCTGCATGAGACTGTACATCAAGTGTCCTGGGTCAGGCGTGACATGAAAAAGCCAGCAGTCACTTGGAAAGAGTTGCAGGATGACCCGAAACGGGAACAACAAGCAACGGCCCTCTGTCTCTCTTTCTCTGGCTTTGACTGTGAAGGTCTGCAAGTATTGAATTAATAAATAAAGGATATTCCATTGTTATTTCAAGCATTTCAACCACACACTGAAACTTCATGTAACAAATCACAGTTCTGTATAGTATAAAGAATTTCCGGTATTGGATTATGCTGGTGTGTGTGTGTGTGTGTGTGTGTGTGTGTGTGTGTGTGTGTGTGTGTGTAATACTGGCAAGAAACCATCTGTTTGTGCATTATGGTATTTGTCCGTGCCTGTGTGTGTTTGCTGTAAAGCCATCAAGCTGCTGCGTAACTCCAAGGCACTTTGTGCAGCACATTAATCACAGACAGCATTGACTGCTTCTCCGATCCAAACACGCTGACCTTCAGCTTACACAAAAGACATTAGTGCTGTCTATCTGCTTAAAATATGGAGGGAAGCAGAAAAAAAAAAGTAGGAAGAGGGAGGGAGGCAGCGAGAGGAGCTTTCAAGGTAATGAAATCTTGCCATAATTTAGAGTAAAGACTACTGGGGACAGGCCCTGGCCAAAGTCTAAAAAAAGAGTAGAGTCAGGACAAATTAAATTGGATTTCGTTTTTTTTTTTTTTTTCTTCCTTGCTTTCTTTTAAATTAGGCTTAAGTGCATGCGTGGAGCACTTCTTCATTCTCGTCTTTTTTTCCCCCCTCTCTCTCTTCCCACGAAAGCAAGATAACAGCATTACAGTGCAGAATGAATGGAATCATTTCCAAACCAATTAACCTCTGACAGAATGCAGGAGAGGACAGGAAGGAGAATGCTGGAGAAAGAGAGAAAGAGAAAGGGATAGATGGAGAGAGAGAGAGAGAGAGAGAGAGAGAGAGAGAGAGAGAGAGAGGCTAATAATGTGAGAGAAAATGAGAATCTTTCCACAGACTAACTGTGTGAGTGACATCAGGTCTAGATAGTGATAAAGAGGACACAGCCTTGAGGCTACAGGAAACGTAGAAAGAGAGAACCACGTAGGAAGACCTTATCCACCAAGCTCTCTCTCTCTCTCTCTCTCTCTCTCTCTCTCTCTCTCATTGCCTATTCAGGAATGAAGCTCATGCCCAGCTGCCACTGCTCCATTTAGTTAATTAAAGGTTCCATTTAAAGCTGCAGCCTTCTGGCAGTGTACATGCCAATCAATAGCGTTTTGATACAGAGCACGCTGAACACTGTACCCCAACACGCACCACACCGCATCTTAACAAATATATCTTGCTCCACAGGACCTTACACTTTTCCTAAACACCATACTGGTCAATATCATTTACTTACCATATGATACACAAAGTGGTAAAACATACAAATATATCTGAGCCATATCTCAGGAGAAAGAGTAAGGTCATACTGAGTATGGGCACGGTTGTGCTTTGGCTGATGATAATCACACACAATCTTGGCTTGTGAGCTCACACTGATTTCCATTCAGGTGTTTTTCTTTGCGGCTTAATCTGACGAGCTTTCACATTTTAAGCCAGAATTTATATTCCTGAACATTATTGTTTGCCATGTCTGCTGATGATGTACACAACACTAGCGTAGTAACCATTTCACACAAGTAAATTTAATTTGTGATGGACACAGAAGAGCAGAGTAATATAGTTTATAGTAAATATAAGCACTTTTGGAACACAGCTTGACCAATCAAATTAGTGGACTAGAACTAACCGTTGCATAATAAGGTTTATTAGCTTGCCACTGATGCATTAATATATACTCTCTGAAACAAATGTTGCTGGACCAATGTACCATGGCTGCCCGAAACGTCCCCAATGTTTACTCAAACCTTCTGACACCAATACACCACCACTCTACTTAAACTGCACCAACACTCTACTCACACTGTATCCTAACACTTTTAATCAAACTCCACCCCAACAAACTTTTTCTAAACATTCTTTACCTACATTCTTTGTCCCAACACTCTTTACTCAAGCTGTATCCAACATTTTCTGCCCATACTGTTGCCTAACATTCTTTACTCAATCTTTAACCCAACACACTCTAGCCAAACTGTACCCCAACACACTTTACCAAAACTGTACCCCAACACACTCTACCCAAATGTACCTGGCACATTTTACTCAGACTGTACCCAGCATTCTCTACTCCTCAATACCCCATGATTCTCTACTCAACAGGTTTCACCCAAACAAAAATTGTAACCCAACTCTTCTCACTGCTCCCAAAATTTCCAAACACCACAGTCCCAAAGTAAACACCCCATTATGCCACCTCACTAAACTCCAACCCAAAGCAACCAATCGCAAGCTAATAATTCCAATCTTACACCTTAATCTCTCTGCACCCAAAAATCAAGGCAAAATCCACACCACTCAACATCCCAAGTGAAGGTGCTGAGGTGTCTCTGGAATCAATCTGACCCCAAAAGAACTTCTTTACCACCACATACACCAAAATCTCCAAGTATCTGCATCTGCATATCACTCTATGATACTCTGAACCGGAAACTTGTCTGAACCTTTTCACTGCTCACCAACATCCCATTCCCAAAGTAGTCTGGTCATCCACTTCCCAAAACCTTTCCAGTTCTCCAACATCCAAAGCTCCTAATAATAGCAAACCCAAACATAAAACCTCATGCTGCTTCAGAACCTAAATCCAAGGCAACTTCCTCTCCACTCCTCAATACAACAATCAACAGGAAACCTCTTCACTATTGATCAGTATCCCAAAAACAAACAACCGCTCATGCATCAATCCCAATCTAACACCTCAATCCAAGTCCCTTCTCTATCCACTGTTTGATTGTGGAAGGCCCAAAATACTGGCAACAACTGGCTGAAAGTGTATAGTGAGTATATGTGAAGAGAAATTACAGCACACATTTTTCAATCATTCTACATTTTTCTATCAAACGTTCTATCTTAATTTCTGCAGTGCATGCCAAAGATTTGCCTTCAGCTCTGTTTTTTTTCTAAGGAGGGAAGAGGAAGATTCATCGGCTTTTTGCTGGTGGCGGTGTGTCATTTGAATGGCTGTGTGTATTACCCACAAGGCCATGCTGGAACCATTACTGCTCATTAAGCCAGACAGGACCAGCGGTGAACTTGCATTAGCCGATCAATACCTCGCATCTCAACTAATAGGCTATGAGTTAAATTTACAAAAGGATTTGCCACTGCAGTAAAATCTATTTTCCTGTGCTGTTTTTCCCCCTTATCTTGTTTTTAGTTGCCTGGGTTTGTGTGCAGGCTGAAGCATCATGCAGAATCCCAATGAGATGAGGACGAAGATGAGGAAGGAAGCCACGAAAGCCATTGCTCACAAATGTAGGTCCATCTCCAGCCAATCCCAGAATGTTACGGTCTCATCTCCCTGGAGGACAGCGGTTGGCCTTACCACATGATGTATTGTGCGTGTGTGATATTTCCAGCCCAATTTCCTGAGCTGGTGCTGTCCTCTCCGAGCCCTAGAGAGCATGCTCCTATCAGCCCCCATCTTTACTCAGGGTTTTTATTTCTTTGCCTGTTTTATTTCGATCCCAGGAGAGGAAGTGCACCATATCTCACAGGAGCACAAATGTGTGAATGTGTGTGGTGTTGGTTGTGTTGTGGTTAGAACCTTCCCCCCCCCACCCCACCCCCACAGCAGCACAGTGCCCTACAGATAAGACTTGGGAGCCCTACACTCAGTGCCCTGCATCTACTCTCCATCTCAATGGAGCGTTAACCTTTTGGTAGGTCACGCATCAGCCTGTACCACACAGCACAGCTGGATCTGGAGCACAGTGGCACATCCCAGAGGAGTCTAACACAACTTGATGCAACCCTTTTAAGCTGCCGCATTCACTATTTAGCAACGGAAATCATGTAGACACAGAGAATGTAACAAAGGGTTAATGACTTTTTTTTTTTATGTTTAGGTTGGGTGTCAGTACAGTTTGTTGCTACAGTGTCAGGGTCAATATGAGCATTAAAAGCAAGATATCTATAGCTCTGGAAGAGGCGATTGAAACTCAGATGGTCTGCTGAACAAAAAAAAAGGCAGATGGCTAAAGAACATCACTTTCCTTGAGTGCTGTGTCTGCAATGGCCTGCACTTAGTAGTAACACACACACACACACACACACACACACACACACACACGATTATTTCAGACAGACATACATATATAATTCCAGTGCTCTTTGTACCACAACCATTGGCGCAGTCCTTCTTGCTCCTGGAATAATTCAATCTGCTAGACAAGATGGATGTGTGTCCCTATGGAGCACTTATACTCTCTATTTCCTAAAGCACTTGATCAGATTAATTGATCGCCACCCATATTCCCCCATTACTGCTCCCCCCGACCGCTGTCCGCCACCCGCCGCCCCCCGATCCATCCATCCGCTCTGCACAGCCCACGGGGAAAAAAGATTCAAGGCTGCGAATTAGGTTTGCATCGACAGTCTTATGAAATGCACCTTCGATTTAATTCGAGTCGGGAGAGGAAGCCAAGAGGTCAAATAATCAAAGAAAAGTAAAGAGGACGGGCAAAAGCCGCTGAGGAATGCAGAGGCTCAAATGAAGAAAAAAAAAAGAAAGAAAAGAAAAAAGCTGCTCTTTCAAAACTATAAATTATTCCCTGACAAAGTGTTCATTTTTTCCCCTTCTCTTTAAAGTGGGATCTTTTCTGTTTGAGTAAAAATTAGGCATCAGGCAAATTTCCATCCCTTTTGGCTTCACACATTTGGTAAGGAAATTGCATACAGCGATCCAACACCACCCCACCCCCACCCCTTTATTATCTATTAACCTGTCTTACTGGTCTCTATCTGTTTCTCACACACACACAGACACACCGGTGCCTTTAGAAATAACAGCAGGACCATGAACAGCACACTTCCACACACCTGAGCTCACCCTTATCAGCTTGCTGCATATGCTCCTCATACATACACACTCTTGTTGTACACACACGCACTCAGCACTCCAGCTAAGAGGCGAGTATTAAAGTTCTCAGAGAAGCTAAAAATATGCCTCTTGCCCGTCAGGTACTCCACGTCCCCCTGCTCCCTCTCACACTGCCCTTGACATTTAAACACCCCTCCTTTGGCTCGTTCACCTACAGTACAGCACACACACACACTTGTGCCCCAGTTGAAATGTAGAATGGGTATAAGTTGTAAAATTCATGTTCACAAAGAACTATTATACGTAGGAAAAAATGGTAGGGGGAAGTGAAAGATGAAAGGGGAATACGAAATACCAAAGCTTTCCGTGTGTGTGTGTGTGTGTGTGTGTGTGTGTGTGTGTGTGTGTGTGTGTGTGTCAGCAAATCAATACATTGCATACCTCTAGGCCAAATAATCCCATTCCCAGCATGACAGTTTGAGGACTACTGGTGCAGGACAAGGAATGAGGGATGAAGAAATACAATTTGAAAAATAAAAAATAAAATCAGGGTGATAATAAACACTGAACTTTTTTTTTACCAACAAGACCACATCCTGTCCGTTTGATTTGGAATTCAACTTTGACTTTTTATAAGGAATTTAATTCCTTTTTATAAGGAACACGAGCTGAAAGTGAAACTGATATATCTTATGTTTGAAACTAGCCATGTGTCTGTGGCAGCAGGGGTGGGTTGAAAGGGAAGGTAATGCATGATGATTCTCAGCTGTGCGAGTTTACTTGTTACTTCTTTGTTTGTCTTTTTGAGAATGAACTATGAACCAGAGAGACGGGGACAGAGTTGACATGTACACAAATATATGCACGCACGCGCACACACACGCACGCACGCACACACACACACACACACACACACACACACACACACACACACACACACACACACACGGCCAAAAGTTGTGGGAATAAAATAAAATATTAATTTTCACAAAGTCTGCTGCCTCACTCCAACTTTGCCTTGAAAAATGAACTTAATCCCTCCAAAAAAAAAACATTTCCACTTCATTTCAGCCCTGCCACAAAAAGACCAGCTGACATCATGTAAGTGATTCTCTCTTTAAAACAGGTGAGAATGTTGACGAGAACAAGGCTGGAGATCGTTGCTTTGCACAGAAAAGGGATTCACAGGCAAGGATTTTGTGCAGAGGTTCAATTGTTGGCACCCAAGAAAGTCCAGCAAATCCAGAGCTTGCTCAAGAATGACGGCAGGCAGGTGTGATTGTTTGGGGCACCCATAAAAAAGCTTGTCCGGAAAAGAAAAGGTGATCGGTCCTGTGTCATGCCAACAGTAAAGCATCCTGAGACCATTCACGTGTGGGGTTGCGTCTCAGCCAAGGTGACTGGGCTCACTCACAATTTAGCCTAAGACCACAGCCATGAATAAAGAATGTTACAAAAACCTGCTCTGAGAGCAACTTCTCCCAACCACCCAAGAACATTCTGCTGACAAACAATGCCTTTTCCAGCATGATGGAGCACCATAAGGCAAAAGTAACAACAAAGTGTCTCGGGGAACAGAACATCGAAAATTTGGGTCAATGTCCAGGAAACTACCAAGACCTTAATCCCATTGAGAGCTTGTGGTCAACAATTAAGAGTCAGGTGGACAAACAAATACCGACAAATGATGACAAACTCCAAGTGTTGATTATTCAATAATGGGCTGCCATCGGATTAGAATGTGGACCAGAATTTGATCGAAGTCAAGACTGCAAATGACTTTTTCCATAAACTTAATTGCCAATAAAATCCTTTAATACATACATGGTTCAAGGCCCAGCACAGCAAATGTGCCCCCGAGCAAGGCCCTCAACCCAGCTCCAGGGGCACTGTATCATAGCTGCCCCTGCACTCTGACCCCAACCTCCTTAGTTGGGGTATGTGAAGAAAAGAATTCCACTGTGCTGTAATGTATATGTGGCCATAATAAAGGCTTCTATGCCCGTTCTATTCTATATACACAATCACGCTCACTCACACACACACACACACTAAAGTCCCATTGGGATGCCGGAGTGGAACATATCAGGTGTGACTGAAATTCTACAACTAACTTTTCTACTTTTATTCCAGCTCCTGTCCGTAGAATCAGGTCTGGACAGAAGTAGTCATATTTTTAAAGAACACATAGCAGTTCCTCATGCAGTTCTTCAGGGACAGGGTCATCCTAATTCCACCTCGGAGTAACTAAATCAACACTGTGCAATGAGCGTGTCCATGTGTGTCCGTGTGTGTGTGTGTGTGTGTGTGTGTGTGTGTGAGACTGCATTCTCACACACTCTCTTTGTTGAGCTTGATTGATCCTGTAACCTCATTGTGAACTGCTGCCCTGAAGGTTACTTACTGCTAACACAGCACTGCAAACATTCTTGGCCTAATCAGTCTGTCTTGTTCCTACACTCACTTATATACACACACACACACACACACACACACACACACATGGTAAAAGTCTGATCTTCGAAGCTCATTTGCAATGTGAATAGTGAAAGAAGAAGAGCAGAACTGGAGAGAAAACATCCCGGTAGCGGCAGCAACAGGATGATCAGTAAGCAGAGCGTCTGTATTAGATGTGACAGCAACAATTTCATACAACACTTACTGTCTGCTGCCAGCAATTTTCATAAAAGCTTGAGGAGCGACGAAAGCACTGCATTATTTTTAGTTTCTTTTTTTTTTTTTTTTTTTAAAGTGCAGATTGATTCATAGTAAAAAAAAAAAAAAGAAATTTGCTTTTAATTATTAACACTCTGGCTTTCAGGGGGGGAAATAGAGCTACTGAAAAAGAAGCGGCTCCAAAAGAAACACACAAGGCACACTGATGTTCTCAGACTGTGTGTGTGTGTGTGTGTGTGTGTGTGTGTGTGTGTGTGTGTGTGTGTGTGTGTGTGTGTGTGTGTGTGTGTGTGTGTGTGTGTGTGTGTGTGTGATTTCGTTTTTCCAGCCAGAAATGTTCTGCAGATATCAGATCAGTACTGACTACAGTTCAGGTGGAGAACGCTCCTACGTTACAGAGGTAAACGTTTAATTAAAGCAGTTTGTTGAACTCTGATCTTTTCATCAGCAAACAGAAACTAATCAAGTCAGAGATATGAATGCATTCTGATGCAGTGTAATGTTACAGCCTGACATTTCCGTCAGTTTAATCACGGCTCGCATGAAATACTGGTCAATTGAAGGCTGTCATTTGGACCAGGAAGTGCATCATGATACCGTTCTGCGATTACACTGTGATTCCTGTATACGTGAACACAGCTGGTACTCTGGGCTGCACTTGTGTTGTGTTGTGTTGTGTCACATTTGTGATGAGGTAAGATGAACACAAATGCTATAACACATTACATAGCCATACCTGTACATAGCTGTGTTTAATTAGCACGTAAACTGAGGCATTAACTAATTCTTTAACTAACGTGAGTTAAATCAGCCTTCATGTTATAAATCCTAAACAAAGCAATAATCAGAAGCTAATTGTGCCTTATCCTGAGGGAACCGAGGATTATAATTAGGGTTAAATGAGGTTCATAGTGGCGTCGTTTATAAAACCACCGATCAGATTCTGTTAGAAACAAAATGCGTGAGGTAAAACAAAACATTTGTAGCTAGACAAATTATACTCAGTGCGGTTTTATTCCACAACTTTACACACTAAAATAATGTAGCTTAGTCAAAATTGTGCAAAATTTAAACAACAATGTAAATTAATTTAATAGGGATGTGGTATCCTAGTGGTTAAGGTGTTGGGCTACCAATCGGAAGGTTGTGAGTTCGATTCCTGCTGCCATTGCTGGGCCCCTGAGCAAGGCCCTTGACCCTCAAATTTCTCAGTTGTATAAAAATGAGATAAAATGTAAGTCGCTCTGGATAAGGGCGTCTGCTACATGATGTAGATGTGATTGATGGATGTTAATTGTACGTTCCTATTTATCCAGGAGCTGTAGAAATCTCATTGCCTCAAAATTCACACAACCTTCATACATCTTTATTTTTTTACCTGATGCTCTGTTTGTTCTTTTATTTTCGTTTCTACTTTGAAGAGCTGTTTTTTTTTTTGTTGCTAGCAACTCAACTTGCTAGTAACAGTTTAGTGTCAGGATCCCACATAGCAAGAGGTTCAAAACAAGCATAAATCCAATAATTATAGAAGCGAATAGCTTTGGACTTAGTGGATATAGTGTTCCACTCTCTGCTGGACTTAGAGATAGCTCGGTACCTTCCAGGCGATGCGATTGCCCTTGGTGTCGTGCTCCAGCGCAATGGGGAAATCTCCACGCTCGTAGAACTTACGGAAAGATGTGGGTCTGGCAGGACGCTCTTTGAAAGCTCCGGCTGCAGGAGGACCCACCACCTGTCCGGGAAGAGAGAGGTACAATTAATCTCCCACATTCTAACATTCTAGTATTTCCAGTTTGTCCTGAACATATCTTTCCGACCACAACTCTATGAAATATCTATCCTCATATGTTTTCTATCACCATTTCAGCATTTATGTCTAGGGTGCGACCATTCGCTATGTCTCTCCTACACATAATAGTAACAGGTAGACACTGATAGGTAGCAGGGTGTATTTACCACGCAGTATGCAATATGGTCTATACCATATAACGCTTGAGTGGAAGTAAGTTTGTGTTT
>NC_062529.1:3802471-3804971 GCF_022655615.1 Tachysurus fulvidraco
ACAAGAAGTTTCATCTAAGGAGGATTTTTTTTTAAACAATCTCTGGTTTAATCTAAACACAACCTCTTTTTGTGACCTTATGCCAAAAGGCCAGGTCAGCTTTATGGCAGCAAGGTTTTTATTGATTATTGGGGACATCTGGTGACAATAGCCACCTCTGTGTGTATTGACGTGAGGAAACAGAGTGCGTGTGTGTGTGTGTGTGTGTGTGAGGGCTATTGATCTGCTTTCTGCCATTTCTGCCATCCTACTGTGTTGTGCATGTCTGCCTTGCCTTGACCTGCTAAGATTTAAAATCTTGTAAAGTATGGAACGTTCACGAAGCTGTCGGATGCCACGCTGACGTCCACCGGATGAAAAATTTCCTGCATCATTTCATGAACAATTGCTGCCGAACATCTCCCACATAGCTGAGAAGTGCAAATTCATGAATGGATTCTTCAAACCACGAGCTGGGAGCCTTCATCCTTCGCTCGTTTCTCAGAAAAGCCGCATTGATATTTTTCCTGTTCGGCTCAAATGATTGGGAGTAGTTTTATCTGTTAAAATGGCCTTGGTGTTGCATATTGATCCTCGTTGTGTCCGCCTCTCTCTAACCGCTATCGACAAAGCCATCCAATCATACTTTCCTAAGCTGGCTGTCTGTAAAGAACAACAATCCAATCCCGATCTGTGCTCAGACACTGTATGGAGGAGTTATCTGGAGCAGCACTGCCTGTCCTGCCAATCACACTGATCAATCCGAGTGGCTGAAAAAAGAGTCACAAAACTATTCATTCAGCCACTCGGCCCTTGTAAAGTGAATCCTTGAGGGTAATTAACAGATATAGATTGAGAGCTGTGCATTATCAGGAGACATCTCTGTAATTCTAGATCACGGGGGGATTTTAAATGCGAGGCCTGAATATCCCATCCTAAAATCTAGACTGCTTTTCGGTGATTAGGCAGCGAGGGGAAAAAAGGGAATCCGAAACAAAACGATTACATAATGAGACACTTTTGTCCAGTGAATGATTATTTTTAAAATCACCTCCGTTCTTTATTAGTCTTATATAATGTGAAATGTTCATTCGACAGCTGTTACTATGGAAACAACTGGCACAACTGTCGGAGCTGCTGTTAGAGAAAATTAATCAACACCTTCTGAATCAGATTAGGTTCAAGAATTCAATGCTGCTTTGGTTTGGTTCGAGCAGGCTTATCGGGTTAAAGTGCTTCTCTGTTGACATCGGCTTGTGTCCAAAAACCACAAAGTGAGGATGCGAATGTGAAGCGCACTCAAAGATAGCTTAAGAACGCAGCTTATCCGCATTTGTAATGTGCGGAGTTTAAATGCATGACGCGTTCGGTTTCTAAAGTGCTACAAATCCAGTTATTGTCCAATTGCAACATAAATAAAGATGATATAAGAGAGCTAGCTAAAAGTGTCCATTACAGGCAACTTTTACATCATGCACAAGATTCAGGATCTTGATGTACATTTTCAGTGAGCTGTGTAGATTCCTTAAAGCAAGAGAAATGACAGATGTTAGATATTTTTCTCAAAGTAATGTCCCAAATATAGAAAAATCAAATAGACAAGAAAGCTTTTGCGGCTTTCGTATGAAATAGTTGAGAACCTGAGAATACCAACTCCGTCCATCACCCTAATCATAGCTACAATATGTCTTCAAGAAAAGATTGTCAAGTGCAAATCCTTACAAGTGTGTATTCATGTCAGCAAGCGTGGAAAAATGTTAAACTATATCTCAGGAAGACAGTGAACTGGGTATTCTTGCAAAACACATCCACCAGGTTTCCCCCCCCTTGTTAAAGGGTCGGAGGTACAAGTAGCTGTCATGCTTTTGCAGTGAACCAAGTCTGTATGAGTGACCTTGAGTGCTTTAGCTCTGGGTTCTTTTCTGAGATTAGAGGAATACCTATTCCACACACTGTTAGATGCTATATGCTATATGACAACGTATATGCATTGTCCTGAGCAGAAAGATGCTACAGTACAGTATGTGGTTCGAAGACCAGTGGTATATAACGTCAGAAAATTTGCATTATAAGAAAATAATTAAAAGTGTTCTGGTGTGATGTAGCCCTATGTGAAGTGGAGGTAATGTTACCACTCTGATTATTTTTTCTGTGACAGCATGTCAGAAAGTGTTATATTACTCTTCTATCGCACTAGTAAGGCTTATCTCAAGGACCGAGTTCCTGCACATACTGTACATTACGATTTCATGACCTGTATAAACTCTAACTGTGTGTTGCTTTTAGAGCTGTACACCTGAGCTTTGGTGTGACTGCTGTGAGTCACACGGCCCCATCAGCCTACCGCTGTAACTGTTTTGCTGTAAAACGCTCATAAATTAGATCCTCAATGATCTACGCCGGCTGCTGTGTATAGTTTTGTTATACCATTGGCCAGATTTTCAGCCTGTTAGAAAGTCCATTAGGAGGCTGAAAAGTGAAAAGTTCACCGCTTTCACCTCATTTTTTCTAGCCATTTAGT
>NC_062529.1:3809971-3829971 GCF_022655615.1 Tachysurus fulvidraco
TTACACACCATCGTCGTGCTAAGAATTGTGTTTGTGTCCAGCAGTTCTACTCTGCAGAATGTAAGCTAATAAAATTTAAATAGCCTCACTAGCATAACACGCCGGCAGGCGCCTGGGTCCCGGTCAGGGCAACCTATTTATCTTCAGTTCACTCTATTAGATTTTTCTTCTCTAAAGAATGACTTCTCTCCATCCTCAGAGTCACTGATGCACTCTAATCTCCTCAGTCATTATCTGGTTTATGACTGCACATTAAACACTCTACACCTAAACCAGACTCAAGTTTCTGGCCAAAAAAACACAATGCTGTACTGAAACAGATCGATAGGAGCGCCGCGGTAAACTGACAAGCGCTCATATTTACAGTATACACACACAGAAAAGTGGTTGGGCTTTCTATTGAGAGAGAGAGAGAGAGAGAGAGAGAGAGAGAGAGAGAGAGAGAGAGAGAGAGAGAGAGAGAGATCCTGTCACTTCCTGTGTTAAGTTCAAAATAATACCTAAGGCTCCAGATTTTATTAACTTTACCAGATTTCTTGTGGGACAAATGTTTACATACACTTTAGAGCTCTGGGTTATTGTCGTTCTAAACTGTGCCTTCAATCCCGGCTAGAGGAACATTTCACACTTGAAATATAGAAGTGGGGTTAGCACAGCTTTTGTGACGTTAACCCTGCACTGTGGTGCCAAACATACAGAAAGTTACGACTAGATGCTTAGAAACAGACACGAAATCAGAAACAGGACAGCACTTATCCCATGTAGGGTGAAAATCAGCAAATAGCAACATGTAACAAAAACAGCTCAGTAGCGTTAGCCGGCAAAACACGGAACATTGTGGTATTGTGTGGCGTAGTGAGTGGGAATTATTGAAACTGAAATATATGGGGAAATTACCGAACGCCTGGATGATTACAGGACAAACAATGATACCTGGTCTAGTTCAGAACAGCAGCTTTTAACCTTTTTTTTTTTATTTTTTTTTTTAATTATTAATCCAACCTTAAATACGGACATTAAAGCCAGGGTTTAGGAATGTACAGTGTGAAACTAGATTATGAATAACCAGGATTATTCGTTAGACCCAGGTAAAGTATGAACAGTGTGAAATGTGAATCAAAATAACCCAGGATTTTGGAGTTTATAAAAGACATGGTGGTATTGCCTTTGAATTTCTAAGCTTCAAATCAAGAGTTTTTGACCTTTAGAAAATGTAACTTTCAGGCTTAACGTAAGTCTTGACGGACTTCTTCCGTATTATTTAGATAATCCTCCTTTCCATGCATTTTTTTTTTGTTTTTTGAAGTGCACTAGACTCTTTTTCAACAGCATGATGCCACCACCCCCATGCTTCACAAGTGGCACAGTGCTGTTCAGAATAAAAGCCTCATCCTTTTTCTTCCATATATTGCCCTGAGCATTATGTCTAATCTGAGCAGGGAGAAGTCCTTCAAAAACATGGTGATCATTTGTAAACGTCATTCTGGTCTTACTTATGCAGGTCTTGAAATTAGAGGCTTCTTCCCTGTATTCCATATTATTCTATTTCTTGCGAGTATAAATCACTGCTGATCAAATGTTTTTGAATCGCAGGTTGTATGTGGTAGCCTAGAGGTTAAGGTGCTGGATTACCAATCGGAAGGTTGTAAGTTCAATTCCCACATGAACCTGGCTGCCACTGCTGGGCCCCTGAGCAAGGCCCTCAATCCTCAACTAGGGTCATATGAAGATCACTACAAACACACACTGCCATGGAAACACACCTTAAATACAAGTTAACCTCTGAGAATGAACAAGCGCTCATGGTTCAACGTACACTGTCATGAATTTATTCTTAAAGCTCTTCTTTCTTTAAATATGTGGGGGTTTTGACAGAGTTGCCAGATCTTTATTAATAAGAAAACATCCTATAATAATCACCCCCTATAAACTGTTACAAATTTACAAATTGCATCATGGTGCATTTGTGTTCATTGGGGGGGGGGGGGGGGTTTGGGTGGGTTTGACAGAGTTGCCAGATCTTTGGTAGTAAGAAAACATCCTATAATAAGCATATCCTATAAACTGTTACAAATTACATCATGATGCATTTGTGTTTATTCGTGGGTTTGTTTGTTTTTTGTTTTTGTTTTTTTTGACAGGGTTGCCAGATCTTTATTAGTAAGAAAACATCCTATAATAAGCATCCCCTATAAACTTACAAATTGCATCATGATGCATTTGTGTTCAGGGGGGGGGGGGGTTTACAGGGTTCCCAGATCTTTGTTGGTAAGAAAACATCCTATAATAAGCATCCCCTATAAACTGTTACAAATTACATTATGATGCCTAATAAACAAAATGGAAAGGGGTTCATTTGAGTTTGAGGGTTTATGATATGAAGATCTGGCAACCCTGTCAAATAAATACACGTTTACTAGGAAGATTTACAAACTTTTTTTAAATAGTAATAATATAATATAATACAATACAATATAATATAATATAATATAATATAATATAATATAATGATGTTGTGGTAATGTTAGCATATTAGACTTTAATAGCACTAAATGTGTGTTTGTTTTGCTTTTTCTAGTTTTTTTTTTAAACAGTTTTTTTAAACAGGTTTAGTTTACAGTAATATAGAGACTTTTGTCAATTATTTTCGCTTAATTATTACAATTATTCCTCAGTATAATTATACCTATTAGCTAGCAACTCAACAGCTGGCCTGATAGCAATGGGGGAAAAACTTACCACTGAGTTCTTCATAGTTGATTTGACGGTGAATCCTTCCGTCTTCAGCATTGTTTTTGTTCCACCCGAAGTTCTCATGTTTTTACACGTCGAATGCAGATTAAAACGCTATAAAACAACTTATCAGAGGCTGAGTAACAAATTTTCTTCTCTAAACACCATAACACCGGTGAGCCTCCTGTTTGGGTTGCTATGACCACGCTGCCGTTGCTAGGCAACGTTTCAAAGGCAGCAACAGAACCTGCACGCGACACGGAAGCCCATAATATTTCAATACATTTACATCTAAACTAATAAACATTTTAATTCATTCAGATTCTCGATTATTGTTTTAAGTTTGGACTCTTTGTTGATTAATTTTCTGTAATTATATTTTATTTGTATTATTTTATTAAACTAAATTGTATTTAGCTAAAAATGAATCATTTATTTCAGTTTGGTCTTAAACTCACTTTCTTTCTTTTTCTTTTTTTCTGATTTTTGTTTATTTCTCTGTATTTTTTTGTATCTGTTCTTTCTTTCTTTCTTTCTTTCTTTCCTTCTTTCTTTCTTTCTTTCTTTTACTTTCTTTCTTTCTTTCTTTCTTTCTTTCTTTCTCTTTCTTTCTATTTCCTTTTTTCTGATTTTTGTTTATTTCTCTGTATTTTTTGTATCTGTTCTTTCTTTCTTTCTTTCTTTCTTTCTTTCTTTCTTTCTTTCTTTCTTTCTTTCTCTTTCTTTCTATTTCCTTTTTCTAATTTTTGTTTATTTCTCTGTATTTTTTGTATCTGTTCTTTCTTTCTTTCTTTCTTTCTTTCTATTTAATTTTTTTCTGATTTTTGTTTATTTCTCTGTATTTTTTGTATCTGGTCTTTCTTTCTTTCTTTCTTTCTTTCTTTCTTTCTTTCTTTCTTTCTTTCTTTCTTTCTTTCTATTTCCGTTTTTTCTGATTTTTGTTTATTTCTCTGTATTTTCTTGTATCTGTTTTGTTTTTGGCTTCGTTGTATTTTCTTTCTTTTCTTTTTTTTTTGCTGGTGTTGGTTTCATTTATTTTTCTGTCGTGTTTTTGGTTTTGTTCCATTATTGATGTTGCGTTCCCAAACCCGCTGTTCTGATTTAAGTATTATTTGTGTGTGTTTGTTTTTGCTGTTGTTTTTTCCAAATCTTGCTGTTCTGTATTGGCTTGTGAACTTACGGGCCACTATACGCTTTCAGGTTGTGCATAGCAACAGATGGGTTATTCTGACTTCATTAGGATGTAATTCTTATTTATGGCAGTTTTATATGTGTTTCATTTCTTTGGCAGAATAATCAGGCCATTGCTCTTTTCAGTGTTGTTTGCTCCAGCATTTTGCCAACATTATGTACTTAATCCAAGTTGGCAACCCTGACAGGCCTACTAGCACTTGTCTGCTAAGCCTGGTGAGAATACTACAGCACTTTATCATTCAAGTTTAACAGTGTGGCAATCGTAGCCTGCAGCATCCCCTCACCTCACGTGCCTACCTGCCTCTCTCTCTCTCTCTCTCTCTCTCTCTCTCTCTCTCTCTCTCTCTCTCTCTCTCTCTCTCTCTCTCTCTCTCTCTCTCTCTCTCTCTCTCTCTCTCTCTCTCTCTCTCTCTCTGGCTTTAGGCCACGGTTCTCAATCTTCAGAGCTTTTTTAACGGCTCCAGAGAGAGTAGTGGAGGACAGTGGGTTAGGGAGATGTAAACACGGGAAGCTGTATGAACAAAAAACTAACCCCCTCATTTATTGCGACAAAGGCATTTACAAGAACAAATGAACATGATTAGCCTAGCTATCTTTCATAACGCTTATCATGTTCTCCGTGCGCAGCATGGACCTCATTTATATCACCCGCATCACACCGAAGCTGCTTTCCGGAGTGTTTCTCCACTAGCTTTATAATCATCGTCCTATTTTTCATCATTACTTTAGTCTCATGCCTCGACCTCATGTTTCTCATCTTGTCAATCTTCCCTGAGAGCACACAGACACACCAAGGAAGCAATTAGATGGCCATTAATGGACTACAATGTGTTTGGACATCTTTAGCACACGCACACACACACACACACACACACACACACACACACACACACACACACACACACACACACACACACACACATATACATATATATATATAGACATACACACAAACACACACTTACAGTCAGACAGAAAGCCAGGGCAGGATGTGGACATACACAGTGGGAGTTAGAGCACAC
Source organism: Tachysurus fulvidraco (assembly GCF_022655615.1). Lineage (NCBI taxonomy): Eukaryota > Metazoa > Chordata > Actinopteri > Siluriformes > Bagridae > Tachysurus > Tachysurus fulvidraco. Next base: position 3,814,921 of record NC_062529.1, read on the forward strand.
GCCTCCATGTGTCTGCCAATTACCAGGCCCCAAATGGCCCATTAGGATGGAGTGTGAGCGTGGCCCTGCTGGTGTGACATGCTGCACTGCTTCAGACACACACACACACACAGTCCTGCAGTCACCCTGAATGCAGAATGGCTGGGGTTTTGATAAGAATGTGACAGCTCATTGCAACAACATTAAGGTAAGGCTATTGTTTATAGTCACTGCTGAACTCATGTTAGTGGAAACAATATGGAGGAACTTTTATCCAACCACATTTTTGTTCTCTGATGCTTTGGAGTTCTGATCTCGGCCTCTCAAGACCTTGAGAATTTTAAGCGAAACACAAACACATCAGTACAAAAGGACTACTACATGTCCGTCCGTCCGTCCGTCCGTCTGTCCGTCTGTCTATCTATCTATCTATCTATCTATCTATCTATCTATCTATCTATCTATCTATCTATCTATCTATCTATCCATCCATCCATCCATCCATCCATCCATGCCTCTATGGTACAAAGTGGTTTTGGTGGCTCAAGTGGAACTTACAGATTATTAAACAGGAGGTTTAATTTATGATTGTCACATCAGTGGTCATGAAACAAAAAAGGGCTAAAGATTACAAGAAGAATGATGATTAACATATTTCAGACATAGAAAAAGAGGAGCTACAATGTCTCATTATGCACCGAGAGTATACACTGAGTGTATACAGTACACAGTAGTGTAACATACTGTAGACACAAAGATCTATGTTCTGTGTTCTCTGTCATTTTAAACCAAGCGTATCAGTCTTTACTACTGTACATAGTGCTTACAGAACCAAGGAAATGTCTGATGATCTGAGTCGATATGAATTCTAAAATTGGACCTTGGCCCAATTTTGTATCTATAAAAATACACTACAAATAAAATAAAACGCATAAATAACTTACACCACAGCACTGTATGGTGTCTCTAATCTGACTGATCACAAGGTGTTAGTATATCTCTAACATAAAAAACCATAAAAGACCTTTGTAGGTGTTCTATAACATGATATACAGCAATGTCATATAAAGAAACAAAACATACTGTACAATGTGGAATTCTTTAAATCATTAAAAAATAATTATGAGAATTTCTCTTTTTTTTTTTAAATATTAGTTGGGGTCAAACCAGTAATATCACACAACCTCACCACTGAGTCTTTTCCTTAAACAGTATCCAGAGTGTTTTATTCCTTCCATACTGAATTGTTTGATCAACAAAAGTGCTAAAGTCTCCTGGAAAAATATAATAAATTACACGATAAAAGCATTTAGTCCCATCCCCTGTCACTGCAATGACCTTTCTCTCTGATCACACTCTAATTAGTGTGTTTATTTAAAGGGCAGAGACTAACAACACTGCACACTTCCAGCCCAGTCAACTGTGCAGTCTCAAGAGATCATCCAGATGGGCCCAAAACAGCACAGAAGAGTTCCAGCAAGTAATTAGTAACCATGAAATCCAAACACATTTAGACACCTTTCGGGAAAGGACATACACTCTAAAACAGTTTTAAAAAAACCATAGCAGTTCGTTATACAATAAATGTATACTTGGAAGTGGTAAAATTACCTGCCATTGGGTAAGCAGTGATACAGTGAGCAGATAGCTACCAATAATTTTGTCCTGAAGACTTACTACTTAAGCACATTTGCTTTACGCCTCCAGAGTCAGGGGTTCGATTACCATCTCTGCCATGTGTGCTACGAGATGTTCTCCTAATGCCTCATGGGTTTCCTACAGGTACTCCTTTTTCCTTCCTCAGTCCAAACACATGCATTGCTGATTTGTCTGTAATCTGTGAATGGGTGTGTGAGTGTGAGTGTGTGTGTGTGCGATCGTGCCCTGCGATAGACTCGTATCCTGTCCAGGGTGTACCCTGCATTGTGTCCTGTACTATGCTTTCCCCAAACCCACAAATACCACTTGAGCCATTCCTAAAGACACAAGAAAGGCATGCATCAATACTCACATCTGGCCTGGAACCAAGGTTATGGAATAAATAAATTCGTACTGTACTCAGCTATACTCTCTGGTGGATGGTGTCAAATACATTAACCCACAAGTTGTACAATGTAATGATTGGCTGCTGTACAGTTTTCAACTTCAGAGTCAAACTTGCAATTCACATCAAACATCTTATGCACATTTTTGTTAAAGGTTCCTGAGAATTGATGCAGCAAATGACACACATGCGTACAGACAGCTATGCATCATTTCCCCCACTCTCAGCACAGAGTACAACATAATGTACTTTATCTTTATCATTTGGCACATTTAGGATTTTTTGGACAGAACTGAGATTAATAGACTTTTGAAACAACCCTGGAATACATGGAGTGTTTAAATATCTACTGTATTCATTCACTTTCAACTGCTTTATCCTGTGAAGTAAATATACCCTGAATGGGACAACAGTTTACTCCATGAGATCTTACTTTTAAGTTTATCGTAAATACGCATAACCAGTTCATTTAATGGCATGTTTGTGGAAGGAAGCCAGGGAACTGAGATGAACCCCTTGCAGACATGGGGAGATCTTGTGAGACAGACAGTAACCCAAGTGCCGGATCAAATCAGAAACCCTGGAGCTATAAGGAGGCGTTGCTATCCACCGAGCCACCAAGGTGTATATAGAGATATATAATGGATATAATATTATATATATATATATATATATATATATATATATATATATATATATATATATATATATATATATATATATATTGTACAAATGCTCTGGATTTGGGATGTGGTAGGAATCATTATCCTTATAATAGCCCATTTGCATAGATATGCACAATCCTTAATTAATATTTTGTAAAAGAATCTTTTGCTCATCTTATTGGGTAAGAACCTACCATCATGGCATTTTGATCGGGCAATTTTATTCCACTCTTCCTTGCGAAAATGCTCCAGATCTATCAAATTTGGGAGGTGATGCCCTGTGTACAAACAAAGACAGTGGGCCATTCCTTCTTCTGAAGTCATTTTTCTTTATCTTTAGCTGCCTGAAGGATTAATACCAAAATAGACAGAAGTATTTTAAGCTATTCATGATTCTTTGTATCTTAATTATCAACCCCATAGCATGATCCCGCCACCACCATGCTTCACTCTGGGTATGCTATTCTTTAGGTGCTTAATTGTCTTGCTTTTTCTTCAAACATTACATAGAATTATGGCCAAAAAGGTCTATTTTGGTTATTTTAGACCATGCTAAACATGATTTACCACGTTGGTTAAGGCAGGTCTGGGTGTTCTGTGTGTATGAAAGAGTTCATGTCCAGCCACCCTACCCTGTTGTCCAGAAATGTGAAGACAATGGAGAGAATGTTGTTACATAAGTACAATACATAAGTATCTACCATTCCTGTAGCTCCTGTATTGTTGTCATAGGTTTCTTAGCAGCCTCTCAGTTAGGTTTGCATCTGTTGATCCTTGTAATGTCACTGCGTCATCCCGTGTCACCTTCATCTACATGTGTGTATATATACATCTAATGTTTTGGAATTCATTTTGTATTCCTTTCCTGATGGATAAGGGTTCAATCAGGATCGCTTCATTCACATTGGGTGCATGATCATTACTTTTGAGCTAGAGTTAGAATGTGATTTGTTAATTCCGAGCGTTCCCCATTTGGTTATTGTACCATTTTTCCTTCAACATTTCCATTTCCAAAACAGTAGAAGATTTACTTTAGTTATTTTAATCACCACACCTCCTTGCTCCTTGCTCCCTTGTGTAGATGAGAGACTTAAAGAACATCATATCCAAACACCACAGACCGGAGATTCTTAGTGACGGGGGAAATTTTTTTTCTTAAAAAAAACCTTTATTCTTCTATCTTTTTTCTGTCTCTTAGACCTAATTGTGGTTTTGTTTTTTTTTGTTTTTTGTTCACTTGATTGACGCACTGATGTCTGATCTGCCCATGCATGTAGGGACAAAAGTCTGGCTAGTGTTCTGATGCTTGTCAGAAACAGACTGTCATCCTGCATGCTTTAGAGCAGTCGTGCACCCTTGTGTCTGTGCTCTGCTGTAATGACGCTCCAGACACCACATGGCTGGAAAGATAATCTAATCTTTGGGCCATTCTGTTTATGATTGGGTGAAAATGTTAGCCATGGCATATTCCTCTGTGAGCTCACTTCTTTTATTGGGGATGGAAGGATTCGCATCTTTCATCTTACAACACCAGGTTGTAATTGACTATTGGTGCCGTATTGTGGTTCAAGTGGAGGGTTTATTAGTAAAGAAAGGCAGCGTTCGGACCTATTAAGAATGCACGATAAGTTTCCATAGCAATCTGTGATATTATTGTAAGGCTGGATTACATCATTTTACTTGTTCATAGTACTGTTAGTAAGCTGTAAAAGACAGGTTTAAGGTTTAGCACAGAGCAACATATGTGGTATTCATGTCATATTCACATACCACTAATATTACTCATGTGTACTCATGGTGTATAAACACCATCGATATTGCAGCTATACGGATACATGGATGTTGCATATAAACATTAATCCCCTGAAGCTCTTCTGTCGATCTTGATAGTATGAGGCTGCCACCACCATGCTTCACAGTGCTCATGCTGTTTTTGGAGGATAAGCCGTCTTGTTTTTGGTCCAAATATGTTTTCAAATAGTGTCACAAATGGTCAGAGAATTCAGAAGATTTTGCCAAAGAGGTTTGTGAGAAAGGTGCTAGCCATCCTACCCCATATCCAAGAATTTCTTTCTTACATAATATTCTTCTTACATGAACTGCTGTATTAACTGGAATTTCCCCTATGGAAGATTAATAAATTCAGTATAATAAATTCTCATGTAGAATCCTCCTACCCTAGGACAATAATTACTTTCAAAACTGACCCACAAATAACTTCCAAAAGTTAACAAAAACAAAATTTTACCTAAAGTCAGCGTTTAATTTAAATCATGCTGGCATCCAGATTTTAACGGCAGGCCTTGGCATCTACATTACATTAAAAATATGCCAACTTAGTAATACCCCCAAAAATAAATAAATAAACTAATTAATTAGAGTAATAATAAAACAGGATCTAATGAGGATTGTATATTTTAAATGAGCAATAAATTTAGTCCATTTTAAACATGGTAAATAGAGTACAGGGTCATTGCAAATTCGAATAATTTGGCACTCAACGCATTATTTACTGCCTCCTAAAATAGCTAATATGACTGAGGGGTAGGTATGAAATTTGTATAGGCTTGTTAACACCATTCAGATTCCAAATAAAAACCATTGTTTTCGTTATGCTCCATTAAAATACGCCTCAGTATCGCATTACATGCGCAAAAAAAAAAAGAAAAGAAAAAAAGCACGCTGTAAGTGAGGAGTGAATTGAATCGTTTAGCATGACTCATTTTAGCACCAGTCACTCAAAAGTTCAATTCAATTCAATTTATTTGTATAGAGCTTTTAACAATGGACATCGTCTCAAAGCAGCTTTACAGAAGGTATAGAAACAGAAAAAACTTTTTAGTTTAAAGTTTAGAATGAAGTTACTATTTATCTCTAACATCTATAAATAGTGGGGCGCACGGTGGCTTAGTGGTTAGCACATTTGCTTCACACCTCCAGGGTTGGGGGTTCGATTCACGCCTCCGCCTTGTGTGTATGAAGTTTGCATGCTTTCTCCGGGTACTCCGGTTTCCTCCCCCAGTCCAAAGACATGCATGGTAGGTTGATTGGCATCTCTGGAAAATTGTCCGTAGTGAGTGAGTGTGTGAGTGAATGATAGTGTGTGTGTGCCCTGCTATGGGTTGGCACTCCGTCCAGGGTGTATCCTGCCTTGATGTCCGATGACGCCTGAGATAGTTCGGATAAGCGGTGGAAAATGAATGAATGAATCTATCAACAGTGAGCAAGGCTGAGATGACGGTGACAAGGAAAAACTTCCTGAGATGATATGAGGAAGAATCCTTGAGAGGAACCAGACTCAGAAGGGAACCTCATCCTCATCTGGGTGACACTGGAATGGAAATAATGTCAATGTAAATAATGTCCTTTCGAAAACAGTTTGTAGTCCAGTGGAATTAAGCGACCAAGAGCTCCTGAGGGCACTATCACACACACACACACACACACACACACACACACACACACACACACAATAGACAATTTAGAAATGCTATCAGCCTACAATGCATGTCTTTGGACTAGGGGAAGGAAAACCCCACATGCAAGTCCAATGGACAAACGGCGGAGATGGGAACATAACTCTAATCCCGGAGTTGCGAGGCAAATGTACCTACAACTGAGCCATTGCACCGCTGGAACTGTGAGCACCATATACAGTATGTTTCTGTCTCAGAAAGCTAAAAGAATATGAATAAAGATGACGTTGCCGTCCTATCACTGTTAACGTCCAAGCAGAAAACATTACAAGCATCAGGAAATTTTTTACTTTTACGTAAATACAGTGCAGCACTTTACATCTTTTCCATCCTGTGTGCTGCATGTTCTCTGAAAGTGCTGTACGACATTCTGTAGTGTTTTGTTTGTACATGGAGTGTTCAGGTGTTTGTGTGAAAGTGTGTATATGTATGTATGTATGTATATATGTCTGTGTATTTGATCCTTTGTCTCAGCATGCTCAGTCATGTCTTGGTTTTCCTCTGGGCTTCTCTACAGTCCATCGCCTATTATTAACTCATATCTGGAACTCATCTCTACAGGCCACACACACACACACACACACACACACCTGCTCACCATCTAGCTGAGCAAAAAACACATTGCGCTGTACCCCTTTTCACCAAGACTGTCAGTTCTAAGGGACTGAGGGATTAAAATGAAATTGCTAATTAATTTTTACGATGTTTGTTAACAGAAGAGCTGGCCATTTGGTTTGAGCTCCTGATGCAGGGAGGGCAGATGTTGTAGAAATCAGGCTTAATCGTTAATTAGTGTGCCTAGCAGACTGCAGGCGCTCAATCATCTGCTCCTAAATGCCAGCATTGACATACTGCATGCCCGTAAGGCCGGCTTGCCTTGCCGCTATGTATGTTAATGATAACGATAAGACGACACTGAATACTAGGACAAAAAAACGTACACAATGTGTGAGCTGAATGTATTGTATATAGCCGGAATATTATGAGTGTTTTTAATCCCAACAGATTGTTGAGATTGAATACATACGATTAAAGTTTAAAATTAATTTTATAATATTAACTTTAAATTTTAAAAACTATTTATCTATCCCTGAGCATGGTGGCTTAGTGGTTAGCACGTTTGCCTCACACCTCCAGGGTTGGAGGTTCGATTCCCGCCTCCGCCTTGTGTATGTGGAGTTTGCATATTCTCCCCGTGCCTCGGGGGTTTCCTCCGGGTACTCCAGTTTCCTCCCCCGGTCCAAAGACATGCATGGTAGGTTGATTGGCATCTCTAGGAAATTGTCCGTAGTGTGTGAATGAATGAGAGTGTGTGTGTGTGTGCCCTGTGGTGGGTTGGCACTCCGTCCAGGGTGTATCCTGCCTCGATGCCCGATGACGCCTGAGATACAGTAGGCACAGTGACCTGAGAAGTTCTTAATGTCCTTTCTACAACAGTTTATAATAGTGAAACCGAGAGCTCCTGAGGAACGAATGGGTCATCGAATCAAAGGTTCAAAGGTTCCTTCCAGTTTCTCCAGTTTTTGTTTTTTTTTGACCTCCCAAAAACCGAGTTAAGACAGATATCTTCTTGATATCATCCTATTACAGATACACTGTGTATGAAAACAAATACAGTATTTTGATAGAACACCTAATGCTTACTTGATGAATATAAACACAGGAATGGAAGATTTTTCAGGTCTAGCCACATGCATTAGGACTGTAAATAAAATCACAGAAATCAAAATAGTTTAACTTTAACTAAGTTGCAGTCTAAGCTTAACTGCTTTTCTAAATAGAGCTGACGCGAATTTCCTCGACTCTGAGATCAACACAGTCTGTTATTTTCAGTTGCTGTAGCCCCCCATATTCCTGTCATAACCCCATGATACTATCCGGCTAACATTTTTGAAACCTGCAGACTTGAAAATTGCCATGCGAAGGTCAAGCCGTAACTGAAGAGGGACGGTCCTTCAGTGTAGTCAAACAATAATGAGAAAGGGAGTCTCGCCGAACGACTGGAGAAATTGCGAGGCTAGGAATTGTCTCGCAAATGCTGCGAAGCTAGAGAGAGGCACAAATGGCACTCCTGGTGTCAATAAGTGCACAACGAGGTGAGACGGGGCAGCTTTCACAGGCACTCAGCAGCCATTACTGAGCTGTGTGGAACAAACCCATTTTTCTGCCAAAATAGAGGCAAAGAGCTGTTCAGGTGGATGGATTGGCTCGTCTTGCTTGGCATAAGATTGCCGCCTGAAGTGCATTGCAAATATCTCATTTTTATCACTTTATGAAAAGCCTCTTAAAAGCTCACGCCAGTGCACAGAGCATCGGGTTCTCTGGGTGTTTGTATATTTAAAGCTAGACCTCCTCATGACCTTAGATGTCACTCATCAACACTGTCTTGCAAGTACTGTACAGATCAAGTATGTAATAAACTGGGGTCATAGAGCTTTTACTGTGCAGCAAAAAGAAATTGAAATATTTCTAGTCAGAAAAAAAAATTCATTCATTCATTCATTCATTCATTCATTCATTCATTCATTCATCTACTCATTAGGGCTTTTCCCACTTGATCCATCGTATCACACGTAAACCATCGGTGTTAAAGCGTTATACGAATTAAATTGAACTGTTTCACTTTTTCAAGATTCTCCCATAACTTCCAAATATATCACAGGAGCTCATTTTATTCATTTCCCCTTTATTATTATTTTAAACTTTATTTTTTTCCCCTCATACAGTTTGCATACTTTGGGAGAATTTGCGAGATGTCTACCTTTTTTTTTTTTTTAAGAAAACATGAGTGATAAGGGAAAATTTTTTTATTGTATTGCTTATAGGACTAAATTTAATATGTACGGCAAAACAGAATGGCAGAATCATCAAACTAAACAACAAAAAAAGGAAATAATCCCTGTTTAAAGTCAATGATGGCATGCTGCCTTTTGTAATGATTGTGCATGAGGTCCTTACTTCTCTCAGGTGGTATAGCTGCTCGTTCTTCTTGGCAAAATGCCTCCAGTAAAATTTGTACATTTTTTGGTTGTCTTGCACAAAGATCTCCTCAAAGTGGCTGAGGTCAGGAGACTGTGATGGCCTGCAGAACCTTCTCCTTTTTCTGCTGTAGACATTAGAGGGACAATCTCGCTTTGTGCTTTGGATCATTGTCATGTTGGAACATCGGGAGCGTCCCATGCGCAGCTTTCATGCTGTAGAACGCAAAATGTCTGCCAGTATTTTGGATAACATGCTGCATTCATCTTGCCATCAATTTTTACTAACTTTCCTGTATGACAGTCCCAAAACATCAGAGATCCACCACCATGCTTTACAGTGAAGATGGTGTACTTTTCACTGTAGGCCTCGTTGTCTCGTCTCCAAATATAGTGTTTATGGTTGTGACTAAAGGTAAAGTATGGTCTCATCACTCCACATGACTCTGCTCCAGAAGCTGTGAGTCTTGTCTAGGTGATGTCTGTTTGTAGCATGGGTGCAGTAACGACTTTCTCCTGGCAACTCAACCACGCAGGTCATTTGTGTTCAAGTCCCACCTCATTCTGCTCCTTGAAACAACAACACCACTTTTTTTTTTTATTTCTCTCCAAGTTGTTTGTGGGTTTTTCTTTGCATCTAGAACAATTCTTCTGGCAGTAATGGGTGAAATCTTTCTCGCTCTACCTGACTGTGGCTTAGCATCAACAGAACCTCTTTATCAGAGTTTGAACAGTACTGACTGGCATTTGGAACAGTACTTACTACCTTATAACGCAGGTCCATTAGCAGTTCTTTTGTCTTCCCCTCGGTGCATCCAGAAAAGTCAGTGCATCACCTCATGAGCTGAGAAACTCACTGACTATTTATGCACAGACTCTAATTACAATTACAATGAGTTGTAAACTTTTGATCAGGGTTGTTTAGGTGATTTCAGTTATCATTAGGTTTTATAAAGGAGTCAAACATCTATGTGATAGTTAACTTCACGTGGCCACTATCCTTAAATAAATAAAATAATACTTTTGCATTATTAGTCATATTTTCCAAATAAATGGTCATGTTTAATCATTTCTTTCAGGGTATGCAAACTTTTGAGCACTATGTCAAATCCTTGAACTCGATTCGGACTCAGAAACCACCTGCACTTCCTCATTCTCACTTCCTCCTGTGACTGACATTTTGCTGTTTGTTGAAAAAATTGTATTCTATAATAATAATAATCTTCTTCTCCTTCTTTCGACTTTTCCCTTCAGGGGTCGCCACAGCGAATCGTCTCTCCACCTGTCCCTATCTTCTGCATCCTCAACACTTGCACCCACTAGCTTCATATCCTCATTAATTACATCCATATACCTCCTCTTTGGCCTTCCTCTTTGCCTCCTGCCTGGCAGCTCCATGTCCAACATTCTCCTACCAATATACTTCCTCTCCCTCCTCTGAACATGTCCAAACCATCTTAATCTGCCCTCCTTAACTTTGTCTCCCAAACGTCCAACATGAGCTGTCCCTTTGATGTACTCGTTCCTAATCCTGTCCAACCTCGTCACTCCCAAAGAGAACCTCAACATCTTCAGCTCAGCTACCTCTAGCTCTGACTCCTGTCTCTTCTTCAGTGACACTGTCTCTAAACCGTACAGCATGGCCGGTCTCACCACTGTCCTTGATTCTCGCTGATATTTTCCCATCACACAGAACTCCTGACACCTTTCTCCAACCACTCCAACCTGCCTGCACTCGCTTCTTTACCTGATGTGACATATGGCTAAGTACGGTGACCCATACTCAGAATTCATTCTCTGCATTTAACCCATCCAAAGTAAACACACACACAGCAGTGAACACACACACAGCAGTGAACACACACACAGCAGTGAACACACACACACACTGTGAACACACACACACTGTGAACACACACACACACTGTGAACACACACACACACTGTGAACACACACACAGCAGTGAACACACACCCGGAGCAGTGGGCAGCCATTTATGCTGCGGTGCCCGGGAAGCAGTTGGGGGGGGATTCGGTGCCTTGCTCAAGGGCACCTCAGTTGTGGCCGGCCCGAGACTCGAACCCACAACCTTCGGGTTACGAGTCAGACTCTCTAACCATTAGGCCACGACTGCCCCCAATAATAATAATAATAATCAACTTTATGATTCTAAACTGAACCATCTAACTCACACTGGGCTCCTTTCATTAAACCCTTTAAAGTAGTTCTATAGAAATGAAAATGTTTGGCATTCCTTATAACATGAAACAAGTGTACAGGATACAGCACTTTATTAAAAAACAAATCAGATCTCATCTCTAATCAAATCTTCTCTCAGATCGTTTGCTCTTTCTGCATTATACGTTTCACATCGTAGTGAACTCTATCTGACTGCTTTAATATGCTCCTAACTCTGTCTCGCAGCACGGGCTGCTGGGTAAAGTGCATTTCCATCTTATTAGAAGATTCCCGCTCCGTCTTCCCGTCCCTCCCCGAGGGAGGAGGTGTCAAGGAACATCACAGGAATCTACTTAAAGCTCATATTGCCACTCATTTGAAAAGCGCTAGTGTTGGAGGCAGTCTAACGACGGTGCATCTCTACTAAAGGCTACACTCACAGGTGATGATTTAATGGGTTGCTGTGTACAAACACGAATATACTGATTTGCTAAAAGGATCTGCTGAGAAGAGCATTTTTCAGAAATGGGTTTATCCAAGTTCTAATCGGAGGCAAGTATTAAATTTGCGCATTTATTTTTGAGTGTTGAGTCGTTGTTATTGGTAACGATGGTGTAATAAAAGCAAGCCCTTATCCAGAGCAATACAACGGATACGAACGGTACCACGTACCGTGTATCAGTATGACACAATGTGCTGAACTGGTTCATATTGATCTCATAACATTAGCAAATTGTCATTACATTAAAGCAGCTTTAAGCTTTCTTTAAATATCCAGGTGAGAATAGACTGCAATTTGAATGCCTTTGTATGCCAAAACTGGACAAATCTGCTAACGTTTTGCCTCCACGGTGAGTGTCTGCAATCTTTACGTCTCAGTTGTGCCAGAACTCCAGTGATTTTGAGAAGACTTTTGATAAGACCAAAAAATAATAATAATTCAGATTGTCATGCTACCAAGAAGCCAAAAGTCTTTCCCATAACCAAAAACTTACAGCTCTGACAGAGCTCTGACACTGGAGACTCCTTCTATCATTCATTCGTTCATTCATTCATTTTCTACCGCTTATCCGAACTTCTCAGGCATCATCGGGCATCGAGGCAGGATACACCCTGGATGGAGTGCCAACCCATCACAGGGCACACACACACTCTCATTCACTCACACACTCACACACTACGGACAATTTTTCCAGAGATGCCAATCAACCTACTGTACCATGCATGTCTTTGGACCGGGGGAGGAAACCGGAGTACCCGGAGGAAACCCCCGAGGCACGGGGAGAACATGCAAACTCCACCACACACACAAGGTGTCGGCGGGAATCGAACCCCCAACCCTGGAGGTTTGAGGCAAACATGCTAACCACTAAGCCACCGTGTCCCCCCTCCTTTTATCATGCCTAAAGAAAAAAAAACTTGTTTATGTGGATTCTCCACTACAGAAGTCCCTGTATTGGTTTAAACAACAGAAACATTAACATTAAAACAAGCATGTTCATATTAACCTTGGCCTCACCTCCTGACCAATCAGAATTGAGAACACCTGCCTCAATTGTTTCATTTTGTTTAATGTGTTTTATTAGCATAACAATTAGACTAACAGTTACGCCATGCCCTGTATAAAATATTACTGCTCATAAAACTAACTTGGTCCTTATAAATAAATAAAGAACAATTTTATGCATCCGTATATGCAATGAAAACAAATATGCAGGCACCAGCCTTAACTGTGTGGCAATTAAAATGCACAGAGGCAAGGATTTGGGATTATTGGGTTAGAGTCGTTTTTGCATTTCTTCGATTGTTTAGGGGATTTTATTTATTTATTATGTTTTATTTATGTGTTAGCTTTCATGGTTTTATGTTCCCTAGCAAGGGCGACTGTAAGGTCTAACCTTCAGCTGTCCTAAATGAGTGTTGCTGATGTGTGAGCAATGACAAAACAGGAATACACGGTATCGACGGCTGAGTGTATAAGAACACCGTCACTGTCTGTGTGTGCTTGTGTGGGTGTAATATGAATTCATCGATTAATGAATTAATGCTCCGCAAAACAAAAACACTGCTGAGTGGTGAACTAAGAACACTGACAGCGAAAGAGCTGAGAACTAACGGCACATGGATCACAAAATGTGAAATGACGAATAAGACTGAAGAAAATGCAGTACAATCAATGTGTAATCAGGGGGAAAAAACCATGTGGCGTTCACTGCAATCAGCGTGGTTAGTTGCTGGGGCCTAGAAAATAACTCACCATTTCATCTTTTTTATGTTAAAGCAAAAAAAGAAAAAGAAAAAAAAAACAACTGGAATGAGACTGAATTTTCTCATCTGCTGTTTCAAGTAGCTTGTATTTTTGAATGTAGCTAGCTACTAAACATAAGTGAGCTAAAACACATACTACAGCCACCTTTTCCTGCATCGGTCCTCTCATATTAGTAGACAAGTACAATTACAAAAATATTTCCCATCACGAAAGCAAATACTCATTCAGGATATTGCTATTTTTAGGCTATTCTATTAGCATGCTATAGCTACTACCGTTAACAATAAATAAATCGATATGATCAATAAATCCATGCATCTATTTTCTACTTATCGTAAACACATGGAACCCGGAGCCTATCCCAGGGGACTGGGGGATCAAGGTAGAGGACACCCTGGACAGGATGACGACCCATCGAATGGGATAATTACACACTTGTTCACATACTATAGACAGTTTAGAGTTGCTAATCAACCTATGATGCATGCCTTTGGACTACTAGGTTGGACACCTGAAACACAGGGAGAACATCCAAACTCCACACCTACAGGACGGAGGCAGAACCCAAACTCGGGAGTTGCGTACAACCATACCCCCAATCTGTGTATCATATTACACTCTTTATAATAAATATAGTTTACCTAAGATTAGTTCATCTGGAACGGAAAAGCATGGAAGCTCATGGTCATCAGCAGAACCCTCAGTATAACTCAGTGACTTCCCTACCTTCCCTTAATGGGCGATGTCATCTCTACAGTAGCCTCTGTGTTTTTAAAATACAACAATTATAACAAATTCAGTATCTCGTAGCTTTAATATATTGACTTGAAATTGCGTCGCATTTTTGTTTGCTGCCACAGTCTTTCACTTCAACACCTTTTTCAGTGCCATCAAGCATCTCAACCAAGACCGATAATGTTGCTGAACTCTCCGATGCTTCCCTGAATAGGGTCTACAATTGTTCCCTAGCTCTGTAATATCAAGCCAGCTTCCTATAAAGGACGTTCAGATAACTTGTAATTTTCAAAGGCCCTTATAGAGAGGTTGAGTTGAGTCGGTTGTATTTGGAATGGCCCTATAAAAATGGCATCTCCCCTGCTGAGGGAGTCATAACCCGGTCTGGAGCTCACTGTTGGAACACTGCCTGACTGTGGTGCTGAGTAAAGGTCAAGCTGGTACTGTAATGCTCTAAATAAATCAGTATATCTCTGTGAGGCTTTCCACCCCATTGTCTCTTTATAGCTTGTTTGTGATAAGACACTTGACTATAATTAAAATGTGGTGGACAATACAGTTCAATCTTTAATTCAGACTGTACAGTGGACTATAAAAAGTGTGTAAAAGTGGCAGGATGATCTTCGGTCTGTCCAAAAGCTTTGGACGCCTATTCAAACAAACAAGCTAGCATGCTAGTTTTCTAGCTACAAACATAAGCTAGCGTGTTTTCCCAAACTGCAATTC
>NC_062529.1:3834971-3854971 GCF_022655615.1 Tachysurus fulvidraco
CCGATTCCGGTTCTGATTCCGATTCCATAATAAAAGAAAGGTGAAAAATAATGCACAATACTTAAACAATTCCATTTATGTTTATTAATCACTCTTTAAATATTTGAAACAGAGCGTTTCAATTCATATCAGTTTAAATTTAAATAAATCCAACATCAAATTTAACATCCAGAATTACAACTTAGCAAAACAGTTAGCAATTTTTCTGAAGAAAAATGAACATGTCTGCTTGAACGAGACCTTTCCTGGCTTATTGTATCTCCAGCTGTGGAGAAAACCCTCTCAGAGTGGGTAGATTTGCTTCATTGTTGTAGCTTTGGAACTAAATCCACAATTTAGACTTTTTTAGACATGTTTAACACAAAGCGTACCTCAGCACAGCAGTGCTAGTCACTGATTTCTGTGGTAAACTGCATTAATTTGGTTGCATGACTGTAAACAGTGTAAACAATTAATATTCATGAGGTAAGACATGGCTATTTAAAGTGAAGAGGAGAAGAGTGAAGTGACATACGGCTAAGTACGGTGACCCATACTCAGAATTCGTTCTCTGCATTTAACCCATCCAAAGTGCACACACACAGCAGTGAACACACACCCGGAGCAGTGGGCAGCTATTTACAGTATGCTGCGGTGCCCAGGGAGCAGTTGGGGGGGTTCGGTGCCTTGCTCAAGGGCTCCTCAGTCGTGGCCGGCCCGAGACTAAAACCCACAACCTTCGAGTTACGAGTCAGACTCTCTAACCATTAGGCCACGACTGCTCCCAGCGGTTTGCCCGTCATCGCATCGTAACCGCTTTTGGAACCGAAACTTAAAAATTCCGCGCGGTTCCGGTTCCTGTTAAAAAACAGAACCGGTTCTGAATAAGAACCGGTTCTGGGTTCCCAACCCTGCTGTTTAGTTGTCATTTTTAGCTCTTTGTGGTAAGCATTACCTTTTATGGAGTTTTGTGGGTGTCAGTAAATGTAAATTAGCTGTGTCTTGAATGTTGACATTTCTGGGTGTTTAGAATTGATCGCCACAGTCACAGGTAATGTGAAAGAAATCAGAGTCGAGGAAACTTTTGCTCTGCATCTGATTTCTTAAAAATGTTAAAGCTTCTTCTTTAACCTGCGAGTTGAAAATAAGTGTTTAGAAAAAGCACATTATATTCCGACTTGCATGCTTAATTACCTTACAAATGGGACTCTGTGACATAAGTGGATTGCTCTTTATGCTTCCAGATGCTCCCAGAAACATACTTTCCATTTTTGTTGCGTTTGACACGTCAGTCAAACGCATCCCTCCGCCATTTTGCTGGATTCTCTGGAAGGAGTGGTGCGTCTCTGGCCGTCTGCAGCCCCCGCGTCCTTAATTAGAGCTATTCACTAGGCAGATGTTTATAATTAAATTTATACGGCACAAAGCGTAGCCAAATAAAAAAGAACAGATACGGCAGCTCGTGTTTCAGTAACAAGGGGAAAAGACACTCGACAATGTGAAAAAGCTCATTAAAGAGAACAATAAAGAGAGAGAGAGAGCGAGAAAGGAAAAGCCCTCAGCTATACTGTCGTCTTGCAAGGAGGCCTGTCAGCTTTTTCCGCCTTTTCTTACCCAGTCTTTTTTTTTTTTTGTTATCATGTTAAGAAAACCAGCTTGCACTTCATCCTCCTCCGTGCTTATCTTTTCCCCTGTTTTTATTTCTTTTCTTTTCACTCGTCCCCGCTTTTTTATTCTGTCTCGCAGCAGGATGGGTGATCATGCTGATGGGATATCCCCAGGACAGGAAGAGGCGCAGATGGAACAAGCTCGTCTCCAATAGCGCGTTGGCCCTCTGCCTTCTTTCTCCATTCAAGCAAGTGTAGAGAGAGAAGAAGAGAGGACGAGTCAGCAGACAACACCGGGCAGTACGGAGAGAAGAGAGCAAGAAGGATTTTCAGAAGGACAGTAGATGTTAATTAGCACTCTGAATCATTTAAAAGGCCCTCATCATGGATAAAAACATGTGGCAGCTCGTTAGCTGAAAGCTATTTGGCAAACGTTAGCAATGCGGTCCATGAGGCCATGGCAGGACATGAAGTGTACCGTCATTTGTGATAACTTGGGTGAGCAAGAAACACACACACACACACACACACACACACACACACACACACACACACACACACACACACACACACACACACACACTGAATGTGCAATTAAAAGCACACTAATAATCTGTATTCATTCAAAGTATACATAAAAATTTTCATTGAATACTCTGAACAAAAATGGGTTGGAACTACAGAGTGGCCCTGGATGATAAACTTAGGGGGGAAAGCTAAAAACAGATTTCAGTGATTATAATGATTAATGAATCTCATTTTCATTTACATCTTTGTGCATATGACACACTCTAATTGCTGTCTTTGCTGTAATCCTGAACTCAGGTTACTGTCTGCATTTTTGCACGGTCTCCAAATGTCCATATGGCTTTCCAACTCCCAGATAATAAACTGCACCTAGATCCGAATGAGTGCATGTCAAACCAAATCTCTCTCTCTCTCTCTCTCTCTCTCTCTCTCTCTCTCTCTCTCTCTCTCTCACACACACACACACACACACACACACACACACACACACACATTCATTCATTCATTCATTCATTCATTTTCTACCGCTTATCCGAAATACTCGGGTCACGGGGAGCCTGTGCCTATCTCAGGCGTCATAGGGCATCAAGGCAGGATACACCCTGGACGGAGTGCCAACCCATCACAGGGCACACACACACTCTCATTCACTCACACACTCACACACTACGGACAATTTTCCAGAGATGCCCACACACACACACACACACATACTATATACTGTATAAATATACAGTATATTAACACCACATTTATTTCCAGAATAACCTATATCCATGTGAGACTAAATCTGGCAACCCTGACCAAAATATACATTTTTCACCAACAGGTTTAGTACAAAACCTCAACATAACCTCATAAAGCTTCCTATGTGGATGGGCTGTAATAATTTGACTTTAAAATGTTATTGTCAGGAAAGAGTCGACTTTCTTTCAGGGGCAAAATTCAGACCCAAAAGCAGGGATAACGCAAGCCAGAGGTGACAGTGCAAGGAAAAACTCCCTGAGATGATATGAGAGAAAAATCTCAAGAGAAACCAGACTCAGAAGGGAACCTCATCCTTATTTAGGTGACACTGGACAAGAAATAATATAAATGTAAACAATTTGTAAGTTAATGCTCTTGGTTATTGATCGAAGGATCAGGGCCAAGCTGCCACTGTTGGGCCCTTGAGCAAGGCCCTTAACCCTCACTGTTCCAGTGGTGCTGTATCATAGCTGACCCTGTGCTCTGTCCCCAACCTCCAAAGTTTGGATATGTGAAGAAAGAATTTCACTGTGCTATAATGTAAATGTGACAAAATTAAAGTCTTTTAACAACTCTGAATGAGAAAGCATAAAAAACAAAACAAAACAGGAAGTAATTAATCTTTCAGTAAAAATTGATAGATTTGCTAAAGCATAGTCTGCATCTATACATAAGACTACATAATAAAAAGAATTAAATATGGAGAGATTTAAAGGTACCTGATATTAGGTGTGATTTAAAATCTATCAAAGATTCAATCTGTGCATTATATTTTTCATTATGCATTACCAGGGGGCACGGTGGCTTAGTGGTTAGCACGTTCGCCTCACACCTCCAGGGTTGGGGGTTCGATTCCCGCCTCCACCTTGTGTGTGTGGAGTTTGCATGTTCTCCCCGTGCCTCGGGGGTTTCCTCCGGGTACTCCGGTTTCCTCCTCTGGTCCAAAGACATGCATGGTTGGTTGATTGGCATCTCTGGAAAATTGTCTGTAGTGTGTGAGTGAATGAGAGTGTGTGTGTGTGCCCTGTGATGGGTTGGCACTCCGTCCAGGGTGTATCCTGCCTCGATGCCCGATGACATCTGAGATAGGCACAGGCTCCCCGTGACCCGAGAAGTCCGGATAAGTGGTAGAATATGAATGAATGAATGAATGATGCGATACCGGGTTCATAACTGGACCTTTAGGAGAGTGTCAGTCAGTGATACAACAAGTAGTTCAGCAATTCGTTTAATTCCTTTACATTTTCTTGTAGCATCAATTACTAAGCGAAATTCCAGCCATCTATTTTCTTTGTATTGATTTGCTGTGACTCTTCTCTCTAAGGGGACAAGTGGACCTATATCACAAAGCCAGCAAAATAAGTGTCTGTACAGCAGAACAGACACACCAGTAGCTTTTCCTTGTAGCTTATCAGAAGACATCACGGTATTCAAAGTAAAAAATCTGAAAGTGAAATGAAGAATTAGGTCCGAGTCTCTTTCTCCTCAAGGTTTCAACTCGATAGCATGCGAATGAGAAAAGGAAAGAATATTGAAATGAGATGAGATGAGATGGGAAATAGAAATGGCATCATTATCCCTGTCCTTCTTTACAACAGCGATTTTTAGCATGACCGCCATTTGTTTCAGAGCCATAAAAATATGGTGCAGTTAAATATAAAGTACCTCGCAGGAATCTGACCTCCACAGCACCACTAAAAGCTCCCGTACCACCGGCTCTCTTTCTTTAAGTGTGGAAATAAATGACAAGGACACCGAGGTCATCGGGAACTTTTAAGAAAGCACGAGTGCTTCGGTACGATGAAGAAAAACGGAAGAAGTATTCCAACTAGTATATAGTCTTAGGATGTGACAGTATTTTTTTTTCCATTGTATAGTAGATGAAAGTTTGCTTCTTTCCAGTGCAGAAAAGTGCATAAACATATGACTACTTCTATGCGTGGAAGATACAATTATTTGCATAATGTATACTTTTTCTGCCACATAGGACAGATGGATATGTCTACATTCACAAGTATTGAGTTTACACAAAGAAAGTGTAGGCTGGAACAAATCCAGTTTCTTATTATTAGTCTAAAACAAGTGGTATGTATTTTGTGGGATGTGGTAGCTCAGTGGTTAAGGTGTTGGGCTACTGATCGGAAGGTCATGGGTTTGATCCCCAGGTCCAGCAAGGTGCCTCTGCTGAGCAAGGCCCTTAACCCTCAGTTGTAAGTCACTCTGGATAACGGTGTCTGCTAAATGCCGTAAATGTAAATGTATGTTATTACAGCAAATCCAACTACTATGATCCATAGCAGGAGTCAAGAAAGACAGGCATGTCTGAGTCAAAAATGTCCAACAAAGTTGTTGTTGTTGTCCTTTAGCTCCTCCGTGTTCTGGGTCGCAACAATTCAACCCACATAATTTGATTGTAGCAGCAATTAATCCAGGCTTGAGGCCAGCACTTAGAGTTAACCTTTCAGTGACTGGGTTGGTTCCCTGCTTGGGAATGGAACCTGGACCACAGCGGTTGCCGCTGAAACACCAGAGAATAAAAAAGAAATAAAAACAATTGGAAATAGGTGAATCCATCACAAATGTTTTAATATAACTCAATCCAGGGACATCCAGACATTTCTTTAAGGAATCTGGGCATAACATCACCAATAATCAGCACTAACAATCACAAACCTCAAAATATTTATACCATGATTAACTGTAACATGATGATCTGAATGGAGTGAGAGTTTGTCATAATAAATCATGAGTTAAAGCTCCTATTGGACCGAGAGGGAGAAAAAAAAACAACATAAGGAGGAAGGATAATGTCTCTTTAGCCATAAATATAGCTAGTTGTTAACAGTCTTGTGTTAAGTCAGCTAAATATTATTTTAATCCAATATGCTGCCTTTCTTTTTACTTCGTTTCCACTTACTGAGTTGTGCAGAGAAGAATCGATGAATTGACGTTTCACAGAATATTTTCAGACGTTCCCATGAGTATAAGTGATGTGTACAAGGTTTAATCATTCACATTCGACTGTTATTATGTGCTGAATGAATCTTTGTGGACAATAGATAAATAGATTTACATTTACAGCATATGGTAGATGCTCTTATCTAGAAAGACTGATGGTTAAGAGCTTTGCTCAAGGCCCCAGTACTGGAGTTGTTTTTTAACAACACGAAATACACTAATAATGAGTATGAATACAGTGTCATGAATAATGACACAAATCGGTGTCTACTGACAAACTAATCAATGACTAACACAAAACAGGTAAACACAATCAGGTAATCAGGCAATCTAGTACTTTTTCTAGAAGTCTAGTAGTAGTTTTTCTAGAAAAAGTACTAGAAAGAAAGAAAGAAAGAAAGAAAGAAAGAAAGAAAGAAAGAAAGAAAAAAAAGAAAGACAGAAAGTGATTACTTCAGTGAAAGTAGATTATGTGTCAAAATTTTATCCGATTAAAACGTCAGTGCTCAAGCGAAAGGAGATAAAAAAAAACTTGATACTTTTTTAAATGTACTCAAGCATCACAAATTGATTAAAGTGTTCATGTGAAAAATGACTTATTACTTAACTAAAAATTTCATCAAGATGATTTACTTGTTAAAGGGGATGTTTTGAAATATAATTAAGTAAAAGTGGAAATATTCAGATTCAGTAACGATCGAGTAAAATATTAAATATGTTGAAAAATGATATCGAAGTTACTTAAGTAATGAAAGACTGAAGTATTTTCCAATCCTGAAGTAAACATGCGTCTAAACACGAGGCACCGCAGGACTGCCGCAGGACGTACGCAGTCGCTTACTCAACAAATCAACTGGACTTAAACTCAGCCAAAAGTTATCTATGCAAACTAAAAAAATGCACAGAAGAAAATTAAACAATGCATCCCTTTGTTGCATGAAGAAACTATTGATTTTTATCTGGCCCAATCAATCCGACTGGCACCACAGGGAGATGCATTAGCTCTTTTCCTGTAAAACACAGACATGCATTTACTATAATTACTAAATCAGTGAAATATTCCCCGTAGAGCCGTTAGAGAATCATAAATCCAGACATCGAATATTCTCTCTTATTAACATCTCCCTCCCCTACATAGCAGCACAAATGGAAGCGCTTTAATTAAAGTGATTGCGGTATTAAACATTACTTATGGGCCTGTCAAATAAAAGTGACGTTTCTGCAGTGGTAATGCAGGTTAAATCACACACACACACACACACACACACACACACACACACACACACACACACACACACACACACACACACACACACACACCACAGAATTACAGACCTCATAAAGCCATTTAGGTATCAATATTCCCTTCCTTCACTGTGTCCATAACTCTTCTATGTATCATGCCTTCAATCTTCATTGTGTCATGCCTTCAAACCCATCCATTCTTCTATCAACTATCTATGTCTGCTCTCCTGACTCACATGCAATCTCTCTCTCTTACACACACACACACACACACACACACGCACACACGCACACACACACACACACACACACCATGTATATATTGCATATTACCTTTCATGGCAGTTTGACAACCTTATTTCCTGTATGCCCCCCATGCACACAAATCTCTCCTAACACACAAATACACACTTACACACACACACAGCTCATTACCATGCCGACTCAGGTGGTTCTAGTCTGGCTCTAAAATTCAAAGCGATAACAGGAGTGAGTTATTTCAGGCCGTTCAGGGGTTGAGGGAGGTGGAGATTTATCCGCATGCCGGCATTTTCATTTGGGGGCGAATAATAAAGCCTCTGATATGAGAGTTAATCACGAGCACTCGACACCGCCTGTGTGGCTGAGTCTTTTCACTCGCCCGCCTCTCAATCCCTATCACTGATTTTCTTCTTTTTTGTACTTTTTTACTCTCTTTCTTTCTATCATTTCTCCTTCTATAAACCTTTCATAAATCAGCAACGCACTGTTGTCCCCCTGAAACTAATTAAAGGCAGGGAAAATGTTTTCCATCCTAATTGAAATGAGAGAGGACTAGATGGAGACTGACGTTATTCTATCAGAGCTGACAGGATTAGATGGGAGCATGAGAGAGAGAGAGAGAGAGAGAGAGAGAGAGAGAGAGAATGCTAACTAAGGTCGTGTGGTACGGTTGTTAATCTATGTGCAGGATTATCCATACTTTAGTTGAGTGCCAGTGTCTGTTTCCTATTACATAAAGGTAAGAGGAGTTTTCTCTAGGTTGTCACATGGTGAATAATAACACATATTAGATGGGAATGTGGTAACTTAGTGGTTAAGGTGTTAGACTACCAATTAGAAGGTTGTGAGTTTAAATCCCAGGTCCACTAAGCTGCCACTATTGGGCCCCTTAACCCTCAATTGCTCAGTTATATAAAATGAGATAAAAATGTAAGGCACTCTGGATAAGGGCGTCTGCCAAGTGAAGTAAAAGTGCATATATTTCCTTAGCACAAAATTATAACAAGACAATATATATATATATATATATATATATATATATATATATATATATATATATATATATATATATATATATATATATATACTAATGTACTAATTTATTCTGGAATGTAAGTCAAATAATGTCAAGGATGCCAACACTCAAACCTTTAAAATCAACAAAATTGTTATTATTATTATTATTATTATTATTATTATTATTATTATTATTATTATTATTATTATTATGCAGATTTTCAGATGCGGCCCTATTGACCATAGATGGTGTTACATAGACTTACTATATGATCTAAAAATGCACACACACACACACACACACACACACACACACACACACACACACACACACACACACACACACACACACACACACACACAAAACATGGTGAGTAAATAAATACTGATTAACACTGATACTGATTAAATACACAAATGCTGTGAATTGGCCGTTTAAATCTACAAATATGATAATAAAAAAGTTATTCAGTTTTATTTAAATGCTGCTTTTAACATTCTACATTTACAAACATTTGACAGACATTGGCAAAGTTACAGCTCTTGCTGAAGAACAATGAAAGAAAAGAAAAATGTCAGATTGGTGATTGGTGGTTTGAATTTAAACTCCTGACCTTCAGCTCATGTCGAAAAAGCACTAGACCATCTCTGCAACGTTTGACCACTTGACCAATCAGTGACCTGTACTTTTCTAGCTCCACCCAGATACTATTTGTACCCTGGTAATAGTGTGTAACAGATTTAAGAGCCCTCTGAAAACAGGATTGCGGGACAACGGGACTCAGTGAGTCCATTTTATTATTTATTACTTCTCTAACTCCCTTCCAGTGCAAACACTCACTAAACCACGCCCCCTACTGCCACACTAGGGTAAGTGCTTGGTTACATTATGGCTCAACTTGAAGTCTTAACAACATCTGGATTTGTGACTATATCCCACAGTACCACACTGTCTGCTGGAAAAGGGATAATAGACCCAGGGGACCTTCTCAGCCTGTATAACATCCCTTTAGGTCAGCTTTCTAATAAGTGGCTCATGGAGCAGTGATGCCTGCAGTAGAGCTTTTGTGAGCTGAGTACCTGCTCCCTCTCCTCTTGCCGAGCCTTTATACGAATATCCTTTCACCAGAGCACAACTGGGAATTTCAATGTTTGATGACTTGGTTTGTCCTATAGTTTGGACATGCGAAATATTCTTGTATTGTGAAACAAAGGTTATTTAAACAGCTATGTTGTTGATCCCCACCAACCAACACTTGGTAGAACGTCCTTCGGCTGCAGTTTCGGCTGCAAGTCTTCTAGCATATGTCTCCGTCACTGGCACCTTGATGTTTTAACCTTTCATATCAACAAAATTGTTCAAGCTTTGTGAAACTGGATAAAGAGCGCAGATGAAATCTTTGCACAGATTCTCATGAGGTCTTGCCTTTGACTTGGCCATTCTAACACATTCAAACTATTCCAACTATTTCAGGGTAGTAATGGAAGTATGATTTGTTGGGTTGTTGTCCAGGTGGTCTAGTGGTTAGGATCTGGTGGCCTTACTGCCATGGCCTGGGTTTGATTCTTGGTCAGGGAACAATACCTTTTCATACTGTAAATTTTGTACATCTTGCACTTCTGGTTGATGCTAAACTGCATTTCATTTGCCCTGTACATGTACATGTGTAATGACAGTTTAATCTAATCTAATCTAATCTATCCTAGTCTTGGACCTATTACAGACGTGGATTGTTCCGTATTTGGCACTGACAATCTTCCCCTCAATAATAACCACTTTCTAACCTAACTTACCTTTCCCTTCTACTTCAGTATTAAGAGTTTAGCTTTATGACATATAAAAAAATTCCAGTTACATGTTCCAATCACTGGTCAGTTTCAATACCAGGTTGTACCACTACAAATTGTAGAAAGGAGCAAGATGGTGAATATTTATACAAGGTACTATTGCTTAGGGGTATTACTATTCATTTCAGGGCCATATATATTCTCTGTGGGCTGCCATCTATATAAAATGCCATCAAATATAAAACTTTTTTCCAAGTCCCTCGATAAGACCGTTTACCTTGGGGCCCTGGATAATCAGTTCGACTACTTCTCCCTGCTTTTCTCCTGAAAAAGCTAGTAGATTTAGTTTAAAAAAAAACTGTACTGCACATTGGAGACCCATCTATAACCCCCAAATCTAAAAGTTACAAATCCTCATTCTTAATGCATGGTAAATTTCCCAGCACTGTGATTGCGGATTGTGTTTGTTTTGATTTGGCAGCATTGCTTTTTTATTTTTTAATTGTTTTCATTCTGATTTTTGTTATGTCTCCTCTTCTGTCCTATTATTGGTGTATTTTCTGATTGTAGACTTTACATCTTGGTCAGTTTGTCTACTTAATCCCTGTTGTGTCTATGTCTAGGTACTAAGTCTCTTTTTGCAATTGTGTAATTATGTATGTGTCCTTGTTGTCTGCCTGTGTTCTGACCCACACAATGGACTTTACCAGTGTTAAAGTAATTGAGAGACTCACACAGAGTCATTATCCAATAATCCCTTTTTTACACAATTATAATGCTATCAAACTTTTATAGATACTTATCCTTTTTTTTTTTTTTTTTGGACACAAGAATCCACAGAAATATGTATGAATCAATCATTGCATTCTTATAATCAGTATCAATAAACATTACCTTCTTTAGTCATCTGCACACCATCTCAGAGCATGGTTTATGAATCGTACATCTACCTTATCTATATATTATAGCTAAAGTGAAGGTGACAGGATCTGTAGTGCGGTGTAGGATGACTATCCACTATTATATTTCTGAAGTACAGTTATCTCTGTGTGTGTGTGTGTGTGTGTGTCTGAATGTGTGTGTGAAGCAATGAGAGGATGTGGTCCTGGGTTAAGTATGGTGTAGGACATCAGGTTGCCCTTTTCTTCCCTTGAGTGCTTGAATGAAATTAAAAAGAAACAAATATTTGGAGGAAAAAATAGAAGCCAGAGGAAATCATATGAGACAGAGAGTAAGTTAGATCATGGTAATATCTACACATGCATTATGAAAGACTGTTAAGTGATGCTGTTTCATGGGTACAGTTATATGAAGAGATACAGAAATAGGATGCAGAATGTAGACGTCTTGAATAAATAGAAAGTCTTCAGCTTCAACCATGGTGTCTAGGAGGTCTTGATCCTGTGGTTGAAAACGAAGTCTTTAGAATGCATGTTAGAGCTTCTCATTTAATCAAGTGGGTCAGAATTAGATAACGGTGGTTACTGGTAGTCAGAAGGCCTATTCAGATGGGATTCACTTTACATGAGGAGGTGAGGAAATCAGAATCAGAATACTTTATTAATCCTCATGGGGAAATGGGGTAATGCAACAATTTCTGGTGTATCTCTGGACTTTTTCACCTGGAAAGGTTATATATCATTTAATATCCTATTTAAAAAAGTTGTTTTTTTTTGTAACTTTGGGATTTTACCAAGTTAGCATGATATATCTGGAGTTAGCACACAGCCAGGATCACAAAATAAGTACAGTAAGTGCATGCTACTGTAGTTATATGTAGAACAAGCTTGGACACAAGGATATATAAAGTGAGAGAGTGAGAGATAGAGAGAGAGAGAGAGAGAGAGAGAGAGAGAGAGAGAGAGAGAGAGAGAGAGAGAGAGAGAGAGAATATATGCATTGAGTGAGAAGGGAAGCTAAAGCTCAGAACAAACCTATATATTAAAGATTACAGCCATGATAACATCATCGGAGTTCAGTAATAGAAATCAGACAGATTGTAGTTCCTAGCTCTTATCTACACTCAACTAAATTGTTAATTTTGATCCATTTCGACTGAAGAAATGAGAATTGAAGAAAAGTACAAAGTAGTTGTCAGTGTTTCAAGAATGCTGGAGAAACGTCTGGAGTCCAAAACACATACTTTGTTCGTAGTATTGGTTCATTCAGTCAAATTCATCAATAGGGCTTAAGGCAGTACTTAGAATAATATTTACATAGGGAAATTTAGACATATTAAATTTAGGGAAACGCAGCTGCTCAACCCGTTTGTTATGAATAAGGTTCATCTTTTTCCATAAAATCCAGAATATATATTTCAAACCGATGACTACACGCCAATACCAACATGGATAAAAGTATAAAAATGTACTAAGTAAACACATAAATTACATATCGGTTGTTTCTGTATGATTGGAACATGTTTGTTATACCAAAAGTGTTTGTTTATGATGTCCCAAATAATTATCAAGATTAAGTCTGGACTTCTGTCAGGCTGTACAGAACAAACAAGTTCCAAGGCGACACATTCTGTTACTGCGTGCTGTACAACAAAAGCCCATAGCAAGCTCAAATTTCATACGTGGCTAGACAATTTATTCCTTTGAAAGATAACATGCAGCTTTTGTTGATATTGTTGCTATTTTCTTTATAAGATTTGCACAATAGTCAGACCCTACATGCCTGCGTCTACCCCAATAGGGGGTCTGAACAAGCAGGTTATGTTGATTTTCTGGGTTTGTCATTCAGATTATGCAAATTACATGTATGCAGTTCACACCTAAAAAGTTGGCAGATTTTTCTTCGGGCATCCGAGACTCAAGCCGCATCTGAATTTTCTTACTGCCAGAATGCCAAAGTAGTATAATTTCTGAATTCCCAGTATTCATAAAACAGTACATGAGAAATACCTGGATGACCCGCTGCTTCTGTTGAGATTCAACACAATCGACAGACACTGCGGTATCCCACAAGGCAGTACGGCTTTCTACAGATGAGTAGTCAGGATTAAAACTAGTGGAAAGCTGGTATTAATCTTTGTGGTTAAACCGTACTTGTTTAACAACACCGGAGTAAACTGTGTGCACTTTGAGATTATGATGTCGTCATAGGTCAAATAACAATGCCAACATGACAGATGTAGTATGTTCGGATTGTTTTCATACTATGCATACTGTATATACTGAACAATAGGTACTGTATCAACGGTTGAAAAGCAGGTACTGTTGCAGTACCTGTTCAGTACCATCCAGACCACTGCCTTAAAATACAAGCTCAAAGATCAAAAACATTTTAGGGGCTAGAAAATATGGACTAAATGTGTCGAAAATATTTTATGCACAAAAATTCCAGCACCTTAGCTTGCTTTGATGGCTTGTGATTATCCATCTTCCTCTTGATCACATTCCAGAGGTTTCAGGTCTGGAGATTGGGCTGGCCATGACAGAGTCTTGATGTGGTGGTCCTTCATCTGCATCTTGATAGACCTGTTCCAGTTCAACCTTACAATACTTGATTTATGTGCCCTTCACAAAGAAGACTTAATGAAGCACCACAGATCACTGATCCTACATCAAATTTCACAGTAGGTGTGAGACTCTGTGGCTTGTAGGCATCTTCAGGTCTCCATCTAAACATTAGATGACCAGGTGTTGGCCAAAACTGAACAATGGATTCTACAGTCCTATACTTATGATCGTTTGTGAACCTCATCCTGGCTCTTCTTCGCTTCTTATTGATAAAGGGTTTATTTCTAGTTTTGCATGACTTCAGCCCTGCCTCCAGGAGACCGTTTCATACCGTCCTCGCCATGCACTTCACACCAGCTGCCATTTGCCATTCTTTTTGTAGGTCACTTGTTGTCATCCTACGGCTGCCGAGTGACATTCAAACGAGTTGCCGTCTGCCGGTCTGTAGCTTTGTCTTCTCCAATGTCTGCAGTTTGACCTTGTTCTTATGAACCGCTGTCTTTGAAAATTTTAAGGATGGAAACAACCTCACACTCACTTAAGCTCTCTGTCAGTAAAGCCAGTATTGAACCCTTCTTTTTCTCACTCTAATCTTTAATTTTTTAATAACTACTGGTCGATAATTATTACTTGTCTCCAATTACTTTTCAGCTACTTTCTAGCACTGTTTTTGCCTTCTGGGTGGTGCTGTTGGACGACAGAGATGACAACTGCAGTGGTTTTTAAACATTTTCTTAAATATAATTTGGTTCCGGCGATCACTTCATTAAGCAGAACGTGATGTGTCTGTGTTTTACTTCAACAGACATTAGAATGGAATGGCTGCCATACATTTAGTGATGCTGAATTAGGAAAAATATGGAGTGGTCTCACTTATATATACACACACACACAACAAACCATGCAAACTTCACTAAAGTGCACACAGTTTTTATGTAAAGTCTGAATAGCACTTAATTAAGTTATTGAGTTCTGAGTCTCTCATGTATTGAACCCCATAGCATGGGGATCTACCAGTGTTACGTCAATGAATTGAGACAATATGGCTGTAAAAGAATGATGAATGTGTAATGCAAGACCTGCTCAGAGACACATCATTCAGCTTTTAATTACTGAGATAACTGTAGACAAAAGTCATTTGCCTTGTTTAGTTCGTATGTGTGAGAATTTCCTCCATCTCGTCTCCTAATGGTGTGTCTTAAGGTTTTAAATGATACAAATGGTTGCCGTCATCGCTTGTTCTCCCAGATGAGATTTCCCCACAGATAAACTGCTCTCTCTCTCTCTGTGTGTGTATGTGTGTGTGTGTGTGAGTGTTTGGTAATAAGCCCACAGGGAGCTGGTGAGACAGCGTCTCCATGCTCATCATTATAAAGGTATAAAATCATAACATGAGCATTGCTTAATCTACCTTTTAGACATCACACTTCAGAACAATTCAGTTGGATTATACAGTATATGACATTTGTTGTTAAATTACAGACATTAACATTAATGTATGTGGCCTACATCCACATCTGGTGAAACTTGTAAGAGTTACTATACACCTTGTTACATTCTAGCACAGACAAGACATTTATTGCCATGTGACTATGCTATTATTGGAATCATTGGCAAGGATGGATTTCAAACTGGGTTTACTGGCCACATGCTCAGATGGTTACATGGCCAGGGATCTAGAGGACCATATATTTAAAGTTAAAAATTAGGCCATACAACCTAGAACATGAACCATCTATTTATCTTCTGTACTGCTTTTCCTACACAATGTGCAATGAACCTGGAGTCTATCCCAGAGGACTCAGGGAACAAAGCGTAGGATTATCCTGGATGAGGTGCCAAACCATCTAAAGGGCACAATCCTGCACACACCCATTTGACACTTTATTAACAGTTTAGAGATGCCAATCACACATGCATTTGGGCTTGGTGAGGAAACTGGAATGTCCAGAGGAAAGGCAAGAGCCCCCTGAAGATAAGCCGATGGATATAAAGTCCCGAAATCTGAAAAGGAAATTGGACATGTTATTAGTGTTTGTCTGATTTTGTAACCAATAAGTGGTCAGTGTTTTTAAACAGAGTGACCTACGAAACATTGGGATAGTTGGAGACCCACACTAAATCTATCAAACAAAACAAATCTGAGCTTATTAAAGAGAATCTAGTGAATGAGTTAAAGAAGATACACAAGAAGGTGGCAAGTCACAGAAGATAAGCCTGCCTCATGAAGAATACAGGGAGCATAACCATACTCATAAGTGAATTTACATCATAACACAAACCATAAGTCACTCTAATATACAGTATTACTGTTTCTTGCGTAACAGCACGTACACAGAAACTTGTATTGCAGAAGATCCCAATAATCCAAGACTAACAATAAATAATTTTGAAAAATAAATGCATGTTTAATGAAGTCTCACATAACAACAATAGGGATCGCCTATGGAAGTAAAAATGACCACTAGGGGATGAGCCAGAAACAAGCGTCATTGCAGCTTTAAAGCATTAAATCCTCTAAAAACATGGAAAAACTTGTTTCTAGTAAAGTTTATACTCTCAAGATTTTCTTAAGCCCACACACAAAGCATAATATGATTCATAGCCGTCATACTATTTGAAAAAAAATTTGGAGTAAACTGACCTAGGTGGCGCTAGACCAGTTTTTCCCTTACCTTTAGACGCATCCCTTTCTTCACTGGGGTAATAATTTCCAAAACAAATATTTCACAAAAATCCCCATAGGTCCAAGGAACTGGAATCTGTAAGCCTTTTAATCCAAAACGCTTTGGCTGCCTCGCAAATATTCCGTTTGTGTTCCGAAAACTGGAAACAGTAGTGCGCCACCATCTTGTTTTTCGGCACTAACTTCTCATTGAGGGTTTCAAAATTACACTGATACGTCATATTTATAGCCCAGGGCGTAACGAATCAAACAAGCCCTCACTTGAGCCAATCGGTCCTTGTATTGCAGAGATAGACGGCTGAGAAGCCAATGATGTCATGACATCATTTTTGGGAACCCGCCTTTGACTGACAATTGCTCCTTCCAATAGCAATGAAATGGGCCGGGACCTCTACAGCTCTTTAGCCAATAAGGAGACGATTCCAACGGTATGCAACATGCCACGTCTCCGAGGCCTAATGCTGTGCAAAAAAGTTGCGCAAAGGATTTATTGCGCAATCCTCGACTTTTTCACACTCTCACAGCTCAGGGTGTCAAGTTACAGGGCTTTTTTTGTTTTAGGCCTTTTAAACTGAGCATGCAGTCTTTTAATTCAAAGTAATACAAAATACAAAATACAAAATAATACAGTAAACAAGTAAACAAGAACACATGACCGGACGGACATGTCCGTAGAAAAATATTTTTATTGAAGCCATTTTTGGGTCTTTTGACTTGAAATTTTTTTTGGTGAAAGCCAAGACATGTGGCTATGACCCTCAGTTGTTATTTGGTCCCTAACATGTTCCAGAGAAATAAGATTAATCAGTTTATCAGGTAAACAACTCAGGCGGAAATGAAAACCTCCCATTCTAGCCTCTGTAACTTTGTGCCAGTAAGGCCTAGAATCAATCTGACACTTGCATCTGAAACTAGAGAATCTCTTCTTTCCAACTCACCCCTGTGTGTCAAAGTATGTGGGAGCTGTACCACTTTTTGCTGGGTAGGTCATGTAGGCGAAAAACCTGCAATAGGGGGCAAGATCCCTAAGAGGTCATTGTGCTATATATAATATTATAATAATAATATAATAAGTATCTAAACGCCGTAAAATTTTACTTCATATATATTTTATTTATTTATTTCAAAAATTCTTAAGAAGTTTCCAGAAAACATGGCCATATTTTCTGTTCCTTGTCACATTGATTGTATATATATATATATATATATATACACGTGTATATATATATATATACACGTGTATATATATATATATATATATATATACACGTATATATATATACGTATATATACGTATATATATATACGTATATATACGTATATATATATACGTATATATATATATATATATATACGTATATATATATATATATATATTTATTTATTTATTTTTTTCACATATAGCAGTAGGTTTGTAAATATTTTATATATATTTGGTGTTTCTGTCTTTTTTGAAACACGGTTGGTTTTTCAGAGAAAATTGTGAAAAGGACGATGTGAAAATTATTTCGAAAAAGGGAAATAGTTTCGCTGATGGTTCGCATTGAATTTCTTTTGATACAGTAGGTGCCAAGAATTCTTAAATGTTAAATGTAAAAATGGAGCAAGTGCAACATCATAGGCTTTTTTCTGTGCATGTGTGTTATAACATATAAATACCAAACCAAATAGCTAATACATAACTAGAATAATACTTTAGATTAGATATGAGATTAGATTAGATTAGATTTCAATTTATTGTCTTTGCACATGAGTACAAGGCAACAAACTGCAGTTAACCTCTAACCAGAAGTGCAACGTAGTCATATATACAGATATACATAATAAATACATATACACACAATCTATATGTGACTGTATAAATAATATACTGTATAAATATATAATATATACAGTGATATATTGCAGACTGAGGAGTTCCACTGTACCAGTTACAATGAGACAACATTTCTGTAAATATAATAATATCATTGTTTTTAAATCCTGCACTGGGTTCAGTGAGGCTTTCTTCAACCTCCGAGCTTTTTTAATCTTTGAAATGGAAATGTTGAAGAAGTTTTAAAGCTTTGCACATGCGTGTTCAAGGCTTTCTAATCTCGGAGCTCTGGCTCACTACTGTATCTCACACACCATCAGCCGCTGTGAATCCGTAATGATCCCATTTTGAGCTCTATTAAATTGTACTGACTCAGAGGGAAGGCCAGTGGACAAACACTGCATAAAATATAATGACAACACACACACACACACACACGCACAAAAAGCTTGCAGAAGTTCACACACAGGCAAGCAAGACAAACGCTAACTTACAAACTTATAACTTAAATTAGAATTTATACCAAAGCTTCTTCGAATTTTCAATTCTCTCTGATCCCACGATGTTAATGAATTTTCTATATCACGAGCAACACCAGTAGCTGCAATTCAAATCGCAGGTTTATATAATGCCTTCATTCTGATACATTATCATTTCTAGCACTTGTAGAAGGAGTCTCCAGTGTCTGTGCTTTGTAACTGTCAGAGAGAAAGCTGTAATGTTACTGTTAGGACTCAGCCCGGACTCAGCCCGTCTCCACACACCTGTTTCCCATTGTCCTCATCATTTGTCTATTTAACTGTGCTGCGTTGCCTTGTGCAGCGAGGAATCTACTGTTGTTTTGTCCTGTTGTCCTGTCTCTAGTCCGTGTTATGTTTCGTGTCTTTTTTGTTATTAAACCCCGTTTATTTTTGCTATCCTGCGTTTGGGTCCGTTTTATTCCCGCGTTCGTGACAGTTACGTTTTTCAGTAAAAAAAAAGAAAAAAAAAGAAAAACTGTGCCTTTAGATTTCCTTGCAATGCCTTAGCAAGTTTTTCTCTCGTTCTCGGAAACAACTGTTTATACAGTAGCTGCTTTAAATGTAAGTGAAATACAAAAGAGCGTACTTGTTATTGAGGACGAAAATGTAAGTACAAACAGACAGATTCATCTTGGATTGATATTTAATAAACACATCCCTTTTTTTCCATCTTACTTCTCCGCTTCGTTCCCATTTCTCACTTGGTCTCCTTATTTTCCCCTGTCCTTTCCTCTTTTATTGTGTTCTTGTCCTATCCTCCCCTCTCGCTCTTATCCTCCAGGCCTCTATATCTGTATTCAGTATCTAGCTTGAGCTGCTTTAAGCTCTCCTCGGGGTGTCGTCTCTGTTGGTCGCTCCTTCTAATTAAGACATATCTGCCTTGCTCTTGAGCTCATCATGGCCCTGCTGCGTCTCAGAACCCAGCCGAAGCTGCTTTCTACTCTGGCACCCGCGTGGCCCTAATCACGTCATCGCCAGTCATGCTGTTGTTCTCAGGGCTGCATCCTGATCCAGCCAACTTCCTCCTCATTAAGCTCACCGAAGGGACCGGCTGTAGAGGTTGAACATAACAGGCATTAGTGTCCAAGTACTCTGTCCAAATGTTGACACTTTGGAAAACAAGTCACTACACAGCGTAGCGTTTGCTAACTAATGCTACACTCCCTGGGTTTCTGAAGAATCTAACACTTTGAGCTACTAAATACAATCATTTCCATTGAAACTTCAGAACAAGAAGTTATAAAGATTTATTATTTAAATTTACCGTTTAGATATTTAGCAATTTACTCACACTCAGCAGTTTTGATTAACAAGCTTAAAAGTTTCATCCCTGTTGCTCTAGTTAATTTCATTGTACAAGCCTCATTAAGGTGTTTAATG